>NW_012267328.1:5142499-5272581 GCF_000151885.1 Dipodomys ordii
TGGTTCCATATCTTAGCTATGGTAAATAATGCTGCAATAAACAAAGTTGTGCTGGTAGCTTTAATATGGTCTTGTTTGTGAACATTCGGGTAAATGCTCAAAAGTGGGACTGCTGGGTCTGTCACTTCTTTTAGATTTAACACTGAAAATAATTTTAAGTTACGTTAAATTTATTTTTAACAAGCACATTAAATTATATATATATATATATATATTATTAAGGTTCTTTGGTGACTTCACATGCATCTATATTGTATAATTTTAAATCCATTTAAACCTTTCTGTATTAAAATTTATCTTTGTCTATGATAAAAAGCACTCAAAATTGTTTGTTTTATCCTTTTGAAACATCCACATTTTTTTCTGTACCCAACTATGCATACTAGGCCAACACCTCTTTTTTCTTTAATTTATTTATTTTTGTCAGTTGTGGGGCTTGGACTCTGGGCCTGGGCACTGTCCCTCAGCTTTTCAGCTCAAGGCGAGCGCTCTACCACTTGAGCCACAGCGCCACTTCCAGTTTTCTGAGTGCTTTATTAGAGTCTATAAGAGTCTCACGTATTTTCTTGCCCGAGCTGGCTTTGAACTACAATCCTCAGATCTCAGCCTCCTGAGTAGCTAGGGTTACAGGCATGTGCAGCCCAAAACCTCTTATTCTTACCTAACAGCATGAATTTAGATATTCCTACTTTCAATGCTATTAAATATTTTAAAGAATAATAAAATAATAAGAGAAATCACAAAAGCCTATAATAGCAATTATATAATCCTAGCTGGGTTGTATTTCCACATAATTTTAAAACAGAAAATAATCTAAGCAGTAATAAACTGATGACAGAAACAAGAAAATAGGTCAGTGGGTTTAGGGTTCTGTAGCTTATTTTTATTTCATTTTGTTTTATTTTCACTGAAGAAAAAATAATTGGCTGCTTGAATTTTTCATATGGCTGCCAGTGCTATTGGCAATAAGTATCAGGGCTTTTTAATCTTAGGAATCAAGTTGCTGGAGTTACATGTAATACAATAATGGTGACACAGGTATTTCTAGCTGCATTCAAACATTTTCACATATTCCTTGCTGCTGGTGCTTAGAAGTAGCAGGGGCTGGAAAGTATCTGGGGCTGGGAAGTAACTGACTGCCTACAAGCCATGTTTCCCTTTCTTCCTCCTGCATCTAAGTGACTGATTCTTGCCCAAGGAATGAGGACTATGGTGATATGTTTCAGTGTTCTAATTGAACAATGGAAATTAAGAAAGTAAGTTGCACCCTGTCCATATACTTCTTAGATTCATCAGATTGTCCAACACAAAGGATTCCAAGCTATGAGACAGAGAAAGAAAGAGGATTTCCAAGCTATGAGAGAAAGAGAGAGAGACAGAAAAAAGAGTGGAACTATAAAAGTGAAGTTTGGACTAAGGGAAGGATTTGGCATCTACTGGGCAGAAACATCTACAAGGTGTTATATCAGCAAGAAATTAATGTATACTACCAAAATGTAGCAGTGCATTTTTATGTTAGGTACGTACTCTTGTCACTAATGCTCATGTTGAGATCTTGATGGTTCCTATAGTAGGTAGAGTTACTTTTAAATCATCCTTTCAGTCATTTAGTTAACACAAAACGCTATGCCCTGTGTTTTACCATCATTTTACTGTCAAGCCACAGAGAATTGGGGGATGAGGAAAATAAAACAAGAAGATTACACAGTTTACTTTCTGGCTCCCATTTTATCTATTATCATCCACCTATTTCCTTTATTCTATTTCTCCTCCTTGTATGCCTGTTCTTTATTCCTTATTCTGTTTTGAATGTGTCAACTAAAAGCATGGTGAATAAGTGCCAGGCTATCTAAGGTGCCCTATAAACCAGACAGAGGAGCTTAGTGATTAGTCATGGAATGTAAAGTTGACTACCACACAAATGGAACTAAAATTTAAAGCATAACATTAGTCCAGGGGCTGGGAAGGTAGCTCAGTGGTAGAGTGCTTACCTAGCATGCGTGAAGCCCTGGGTTCAATTTCTCAGTACCACATACATAGAAAAAGCTGGAAGTGGCACTGTGGCTCTAGTGGTAGAATGCTAGCCTTGAGCCAAAGAAGATCAGGGACAGCGCCCAAGCCCTGAGTTCAAGCACCAGGATTGGCAAAAAAAATCCCATTCAGTGCAATATTCTTTATATACAAAGTCATCTTAGTGAACTTATCCCAGTAAAAGTTTGAGAGTATGGGCATTATAACAGTGTGGAAGCACATTAATTCTGCATAGAAATACTTTGACTTATTAATAGTTACATAAAACTGTGCATGATTTAATTAAAAGTTGTACAAAATGTAAGTGCTGAAACATTTGTTCTATAAAATATAAATGAGGTACAGTCACAACCTTTTTTCAGTCTTCTCCATTTTTTAAATGACCTACATATTATAAACCAAAAATACATTTTTCTTGGAACCTAAGCCTAATGGATAACAGTTTGGCCAATTTATGTGGCATTTTACAGCTGACTTTAATTATGACTCAAGCAGCACGCTTGAAAAATGGAAGGCTAAAGTACAGGTCCTTTGGCCATGCCATAATAGGTTTCCACAGAAAATGCCAAACTGGGCTCCATAAATGAGAACCGTCCCAAATAACTTTCACACAAACTCAGTCAGACCAAAGGGGAAGTTGAATAACTTTCACACAAACTCAGTCAGACCAAAGGGAAAGTTGAATAACTTTCGCACAAACTCAGTCAGACCAAAGGGAAAGTTGAATAACTTTCACACACCTGGAATCACCACAGCCACAGTTGGGGAAGATTCCTACTTATAAACTCCTCTTCCTAATTTCCCTTAAGTACAGAGAGATGGAGTGTTAAGACAATTTATGCCAAAAGCTCCTCCAGACTTTGAAATCACTCATTGAGTATCTGATCTTTTGTGTATCCAAGATATCCAAATGAGAGATCACAGGCTGCCATGCTCAGAACAATCACATAATTGGTGAATTTCACTGGAGCTACTAAGGCACAACTAGAGAGTGGCTGTGTCATGAGGACATCTACCAACAAGTGTTTTCTAGACTTCCTCAGTACCTGCAATGACTTCCTGAGCTTTTTGTCACACATAGCCTATTTCTCACTGCAGGCTCTATGCACCTGTGATGGTTAATCAAGATCAAAGCACTATCCCTAATAGGCAAATGATGATTGTACAGCTGATCCCCAGGGAAACATTTCTAGTTTAAACAGCCCAAATAATCACAATGCAGTTTTTTTCAAGTTCAAAAAGCCTATCCATCAATAGTGAGTTGAAGCTGGACTCTTCCTGGGAGACTAACTGTAGAAAAGGAATCGATTTTGTTGAGTTTCCCATAAACATTAATTACCATTCTTCCCTGAGCTTCAAGTACGTGACAAGGATATGCCCTACTTGAGGCAAGCAGCTATTCATATTTATCTATAATTAAGCTTTCCTTTGCCTTGGCTTCATAGAGACTCATTAGAACATTTCCATCACACTATTTGAAAATGTGTCACCTGACTCTCAAGACAAATGATTTTATTTTTCTTTCAGAAGACATTTGGTGAACTTCACATATAATTTGAGAACCTCGTTGGCTTCTAATACAACGTGATGGGAATGAGATCAAATGAGCAGCCTGGACCACTGCGTCAGGATGTTAAAGGTACATGATACATAATCCTTCTAAGAGTGGAGGACTGAACCTTCTCGTCCCCCATCGTTGCATTTATGATGATAGCAATGCCTGGTGAACAAGAGTATTGGTCCACAGATCATAATACAAGCACAGGAGTAAAATTCTAAGCTCCAACTCAGTTCTTACTAATAGTATGATGAGAAAACATAGATACACTCAGTTTTTCTATTGGTCATTTGTCCGTTTGATGTTGTTTGCAAAGCCAAAGTCTTCAGGGGTCTGCAGGCTCTGGATTATGAAGGTAAAACTACTACAGATCTGGAATTCAAGATTCTCAGTAACAAATGTGACTTTGGGATAGTTGCTTAAACTTCTTATTTCAATTTCAACGTCAGAAAAGGGTATAATTCAGTAATGAAATAAGCCATGTCTAAAATGATTACATATGCATATAAACTGAGCAATGTCCACGAATGTTTTATTCTGCTCAGAGGCTGAGCCCTCCTCTTCACATGAAGACTCCACTCATGGTTTATCTCTCCCTCTCCTTGGCTACTTACCCCTTCTTTACTCTTTTATGACAATTTAGATCTAGGTCTCTCATTTGATTTGGAATTTTCCTTCAAATTTCAGAAGAATAATAGGATGTATTTTAATCTCACACTATTTCTTTTAACATTTCCCACTGATAACTACAAATGAAAGTAAAAATTAAAATTTACCACATACCATCGACTTACACACACACACACACACACACACACAGACACACACACACACACACATGCACGCATGCACACACCAACATGTATGTTTCCATTTACAATAAACATTTACCAGTATTTCAAGGATGCATATTGGAGAAGAGAAAGAATGAGGTATTTCTTTTGTAATTCTGTGTCTAAAATTGAGAAGAGACTAGCTGCCTGTTAGAATGCTAGATGAGTGTTCTCTGGCAGTCAAGTAATCCCCGGAACTGTGCTTGCTAGGATAGCAACCACTAAGCACTAATCAATTCAGTTCAAAATTAATTAAATTCACAATTAGTTACATTTAAAACTTTAAGTCCTCATGATCCGTATTCTACGCCATGTATTCTATGTATTCCATGTATTCTATGGCTGCCATGTTAGCCAGTGCATGTTTTAAAGTATTTCCACTGGTGCTAAAGTGCTATTCGATCGTCTTGATGTGAGAACTTGCAAATAGATCGAGGGGAATGTTGTCCTGTGATTTCTATCAGGCTTGGTGTGAGAGGATTTCTTAGTAGGAATATGGCTTCTATTTCAGGTTTGCCTACATTGTTCATCTTCAGGTGTTGCAGGGGACTTATAAATAATGAGACAAAATGGACAGTTTGCAAAACAATATATAATTGTCCCATTTCTGCCATTTTTGTCGTAGTTTTCAAACTGCAGATTAGGACTTATTAGTGTTTTATGAAGTCAATTTAAGTTATAATGGTAAGTTTTAAGAAAATAAATTAGAATTCCATTAAAGACAAATGAGAAGTGTTCATCATGTATAGGTAGGGCAAACAGTATCTCATTAAACTTCTAATTTGGTTTTACAACACTGAATTGTGATGTGAAATGATTGCCTACTGAGGGTCACATTTGAAAGTGTTTCAGAGTAATTATAGAAAAATCCCACAGGGTGGGTAATCTGTGGGTGTAAATGTAACATTTCCACATTGCAGCTTTCAGAGGGAATGTACAATGTGTCAACAGCCAAGCCATGAGAGTTTTAGAGCTATTATTTTTATTATACATTCATACATGTTACTTATAAAGACATGCTCAAGTCTTTCTTACAAACAATGCATTACTAAATTGGTTAGCAATACCAAATCTGACTGTATTTCTGGGTAGATTTCAGAAGGTGCTGTTCTCCTACACCTCAACGTTTGTCTACCACTTTTCTCATGGTGAATTTTCTTACTCTTTCTTGAAACCTCCAGTAATGTAGTCATGCAGCAGCATTAGCTTCTTTTATCTCTGCATTTCTCTCCCTCTGAATTTATATTTTGAAGCCTCCATGTTTGAAGACATGGTCTCTAATGAGATAATTATGTTAAAAAGAGGTCATTAAAATAAGTTCTAATCCAGTATAACTGGTATTCATATAAGAGAAGAAAATTAGGACACACAGTAGGAAGACCGTGCAGAGACATGCGGAGAAGACAGCCATCATCTATAAACCTAAAGTGAGGCCTCAGGAGAAAATTGTCCTGAACACCCCTATCTCAATCACCTAGCTCCAAGAATTGTCATGGAAGCCAGCTCATACTGTCTATAATCCACACCTTCTTTTTTCCTCCTAATTTAAATAAATGTATAGCATGTGCTTTTAAAGGTCTTTAGTTTCAAGCAACTAAACTTTGTTCCACTCAATTAAATAGTTGTGCTGGAATATATCAAATAGCTCCTCAAATAAAGGAAAAAGTTTATAGAGTTGGCCCCTAAGAGGAACCTAGAAAGGTGTTAGGGTTTGGAAAGCAAGGACTAAGAGATTCAAAACGATACTCGGTTTTTGTGTGTCTCCTTCAGACACATTCCAAGGTAGAAGAATTATTTGTTCTACTGTGTGTCAAGAACTTATATCCCCTGAGAGAAGGATGTGGACACTGAGTTGCAATTCTACCAACATCCTAACTAATGACTGAAATGTCCTTTCACAGGTAAAATCAGTGTTTTCTAACCAGAAAAGCTAGTAGAAGTAGATACAAAACAGAAACAATGTAGAACAGTTTAAATTTATTATTTCATATTAACAATGAATTTGGATAATATTATGTATGACCCATATATAGGGTATAACACTTGGCAAAAAGTTAATGCAATTTGAAATAATTCAAAGTGAATTTGACTTTTAAGGCTTCAGATACTGAACAGCCAATTCAACTTCTTCTTATTCAATTTCTTGTTCTTCAGAATAAGAAAAAGCAAAAAATTAGTGCACAGAAAAAATATTTTCAACATAGTTCATCTACTACAGATAGCTACAGGTTATATGAAAACTTTAAAATAGCCATTTTCTGTTCTTTATTACTGAAATTTAAAAAAAGGGAGGATAAAATATTAGAAGGTTATCAGCTGAGAAAAGTTAAGATAATAAGCCCAAAAGTTTCCCTGGTTTTCTAGAATGACAGGATATCTACTTCAGTGATTTCAACTACTTTCTATGGCCTAGAAAAAAAAATACATATTTTCCCAAAGGCACCATAAGTTGGAAAAGGCTTCACTTGAACATCTGTTATTCAGTTTATTTTTGGTCTTGACCTAACAAGCAGTTAGAGACAGTTGAGAGATTGGGCTGCATAGTTACCTTCTGCCATTACGGAATGATTGCAGCCCCAGGGCGTAGCTGCTCCTCCACCACAGCTTCCCTCTCTAAGTCTGATTAACTGGAAAGGGAACACACTAAGAGGTACAGAGGTACAACATTTGTTTTTCTCAAGGCATATCATTGAATGAGAAGACAAACACAATGCCATAAACAGTATAAAAAAGAAATAGTCTGATGAGTTACTGGTTTGGCCTTGACTTTTAAAATGGTAGCAGAGAACGGAGAGACAGTGGCCACAACGTGTGATGTATGTATTTGGAAACTTGAGGGCAGGGGTGGGGGTGGGTAGATGGGGTCAGAATGGTGGGCGTCGAGTCATTGATCAGGACGCTTTGTAGCCATAAGCTGACATGTCGAATTGAAACCTCTCCAGAGAACTACCTAAACTAGAATAAGGTAAGTACATAACTAAAATACAATGCTAGCAGAAAGGAAGTAGAGCCTCAGCCAATGAGGCGGAGTTAGGCCTAGTCTACAAGGCGCCTGACGATACTGGAGCTTGGGCAGCACACTGCGGATTCAGAACTGTGCATACACAACCTGGAGACCCTTCACACGACTGCCTCATAAATAGAAACTCTAAAAGATCAGCACTAGTGCGTTTAAAACAACCAGTGCTTCTGAGAAAAATATATGATTTCAGAAAAAAGTGTACATATATGTATATATAATTAAGCTTCAAAGTGATTATACTGAATATTTTAAATGCCTTACTGCTTAAAAATCTTTGAATAATTAATCAGGTCTCTATATAGGACATTCTAAAAAACTATTACTAACACTCCTGAAATGGCAAGGACTGGATATGATAATAGGCTTAGGGTTCTGGCAAATGAGGACACAGATAATGCAGTTGAACCAGAATTACATATAAATAATGAATAATTGATTTAATGTGACTGTTGTATGTGACATTTGAGGCACACATATAGTAAAAATATGTTTTTATTTGAAATGAAATATTAATTAGGTTCTCTTTGGTATATATGGCAGTACTATTCACAAGGAAAGTACAATAGAGTAGCCATGGGATGTGTAAAAATAAACAGAGGAAATAGCAAATGATATGTGTATTTGACGGCAGTGATAGTGAATAACAAAATACTTTTATTAAGGCTTTTCGTTTACATAATATTACTTGGTGGATAAAGACTTTTAATGATGCTTTGTTAATATTTGTAAGCAAAATATTATACTTTATTGCATGCTTTACATAATTTATTTCTTAGAAATGTCAGGAAAAGTCACAATTTATTTACAGACTTACAAATCCACATTAACTATGTAATCATTGACAAAAAGCCAACTCAATGCCAAACCCCTCTATGACTTGATTATTTAGTCTTAGAAAAATCGTGATGTTTTATATAGACGTATGGTTGGATTAATTGGGGAGCAGTTCTGGCCTTGAGAATTCTCTCTTAAATTCCAGTAAGTCTTAAGATGGATGACAAAAAATTCTTGACCTTTCTCGCTGTGCTGATGAAAGCTCATTGGCTTCTCATGTCAGTCAGTGCCATTGCTCTTTGTAACACTGTGCCTTAATTTAAACAAATTGTATATTGATTACTCTGCTCATACTATGAATGCAGGAACTATTAGTAACGCTCTGTACTATTTTAACCAGTGCAGTGTCACTGCTTTGCATCTAACACATTTATAAAATTATTTCTTTGTTGCTTTGTATGTCCCACCCCCACGGTATAACCCCTGCTTTCACTGTATTTGATGTCAGTATAATTTGTGGAGGGGAAGGGAAAAAACAAATCGTTTAAATAGGGATACAGGTGGACCCATTGCAACAATGAGATGTACAAGTGGTTATATTGAAATCGAACTTTACAACTTTGGTGGGGGAGAGAGGGGAGGAGGATTGGGTGGCGGGGCGGGGGGAGGATGGGAAGGGATGGGAAGGGAAAACAAAGGAGGAGGCTACAATGCTTGATAAGAAATGTACTCATTATCTTGCCCATGTAATTGTAACTCCTCAGTATTTTCACAATAAAAAAAAGAAGAAAAAAGAAAGAAAGAAAGACTGGAAATGCTTTGGTTGGCCAGGATTGATTCAGGATTTGCTCAGAGAGGCTAACAGCTCTGCATTCTACTTATGAAAAATAGCTCAGGTCTTCTCTCTTATGCTCAGTCAGAGAGTGTTGCAATCCATAATTTTTAATTTTGGTGTTTTGAGCAAAGCCACATAAACTAATAATATGCAGTTAACATAAGAATGTGATTTTCTAATATGGTCACTTCTATTAAATTCTAAACTGCTAAGGTTCTTTCTGCTGCTTTTAGTAAATGCAATGGTCATTTTAAATGACATAAATGACCAAACTTTTTCAAAATCTTTCAAGGAAAATGAAAAGTTAATACATTTTTCTTTAGTGAAATTTTACTTCATATCTTATTGTTGGCCCATCTTAAGTATTCTGGGCATCTTTTTCAGTTGAATAGAACGTAAAATTAACCAAGCATAAAAAGATTCACAGAATAATTTATAACAAAAGAAGATGTCCAGAAAGTTTTGTAAGTTGTGCAGCTGATTGATGTGAATTATTCCATGTTCATATTTTCAGTTACTTTTGACTTTGCCTTTGAAAACAAATTGCTAAAAATCAACTTCTCTGTTGCAATTGTAATATATTTAATTTTCAGATTATTTCAAGCAGATGTATTTCAAGCTCAAGTTATACAGAATATTAGCAAATAGAAACCTTACCATTTATCTTTAAAAGCAATGTCTTTCTTCCTCCCTTCTTCCCTCCTTCCCTTCCTTCGTTACCTCCCTTCCCTTCTTCTTTCCTTCCTTCCTTCCTTCCCCCTTCCTCCCTCCTTCCCTCCCTCTTTGTTTCCTGCCTTTCTTTCTTCTTTCTTTCTTTCTTTCTTTCTTTCTTTCTTTCTTTTTTCTTTCTCTTTCTTTCTTTCTTTCTTCTTCCTTCCTTGCTTCCCCCTCTCTCTCTTTCCTTCCTTTCTTTCTTTTTCTTTTTCCCTCCCTCCCTCCCTCCCTCCCTCCCTCCCTTCCTTCCTTCCTTCCTTCCTTCCTTCCTTCCTTCCTTCCTTCCTTCCTTCTTTCTGTATCCTTCATACCTTACTCCTAGATTTCAGGAAAGGGAAAAGTAAATCCCTTACTCATTACTTAGAGGTATAAGACATGGTAATCCCCTAGTGTCAGTATTGAGAAGACTCACATGTCTTGAAGAAAAATACCAAACATTTTCTATAACCCACAAGTACACACAAATTTTTTTAATTTTTTTATTGTAAAGATACTGTACAGAGAGGTTACAGTTACATGAGTAAGGTCATGAGTACATTTCCTATGGAGCATTTTTACCCCCTCCTTTGTTTTTCTCCTCCTATCCCTTCCCTCCCCACCTCCCCAATACCTCCCTTCCTGTCCCTGAAAGTTCACTTTCAACATAGTGTCTTGAACATCTCATTGTTACAATGGGTCAACCTGTATCCTTGTTTCAGCATTTTGTTATTTCCCTTCCCCTCCCCAAATGAGAAAAATGTATATACAAGATGCAGGGCACCAGAATCAAAGTGGCAATAGGGGTTATACCATAGGTGGAAGAACATAGAAAAGAAACAAAA
Source organism: Dipodomys ordii (assembly GCF_000151885.1). NCBI lineage: Eukaryota > Metazoa > Chordata > Mammalia > Rodentia > Heteromyidae > Dipodomys > Dipodomys ordii. Next base: position 5,153,088 of record NW_012267328.1, read on the forward strand.
AAAATCACATAGTACATTAAAACAACATCTTGTTGTCCACATCCTGCACTTCATTTTGCTTCGCATCATCTTGTATGGTCTTATGTACATAGCTTTTGACCTTTTCTGCTTGTTTGGTAGGATTATCCTAAACATATAGTATTATTGCAAATAAGGGAAACTATAAGGCTTATGTTTCTTTGGGTCTGACTTTCCTCACTTAATATAATTTTTTCCAAGTCTTTCCATGTCCTAACACAAATTAGTTTTAAATGGTTGATGGAAGATATGTGGTTTGACAGAAATTCATGGCCACCAAACATGAGCAGTAATGACAAGCTCAGTAAATATCCATCATTTGAAATGACATCGGACTCTAATGAACCTGTTGATGAATGAGCGAGGAGGGGGCGGATCATCCACTGGGCTTGCTATTGATTGGTTGGCTCACTTGTGGACAAAATACCCAGTACACAATTCCTCAAGGCGTCTTCTCCTCTGGACAAATGATGGTGCTCTACCAAGCTGCTGACAAAAATTGGAGACAGTCTTTGTGAGAAGAGGGTGTTTACTGCCTAAAATGCCCTTTACACCATCACTGTGCAGAATAGGAACCCATTTTTCATGTGTACTGAAATGATGAGATAAGGTAAGAAATTTGGCTCCACCTAAAAATACATTATATATTCTTAAAAGTTTCTTTGTCACACTGGCTTTTCTCTTTAAGTAGATTCAGTGCTACAATGTTATAAACATTTTTTTTTTCATTCCAAGAAACTTTGTATCAACAAGGGACCTCAAGAGCCTTTCTAAACCTCCTGGGATGATTGATTGCTTCTGTCAGCCCCACTCCAATAACAGACTTCCAAACAGCCTGATTCCTTCCTGTAATGTCCACTCTTCTTTCAACCATGAGGTTTTACCTGGTTTCAGGAACTCAGATAACTGGCAGTAAATGAGCACTAATTGGTTGAAAAGACACTATGTATGGAACCAAGGATTAGACTATAAAGCCAGAGAGCATGCCAATATACTCTATAAAGAAGGAAGAGTTGCATACTGAAGACTATGATGCATATCCTTCCTCACAACAGTCTAAGATGACAATTAAAGGAAAATAATGGCTCACACAGACTGGTCTCTAACTAAAAATGTGACTGGTCAAGCCATTTTTAAATTTGAAACAGTAGGCTTCATTGCCAGATGTAGCCTTCATGAATATTGCATTCTATTCTACATGTTTATTTGTGGCAAAATGTCTAAGTTTTCCCCCATTATGGTCTATTAGAAGTTATTTGTACTAAGCAGCAAAGTCTAAGTGGGACTAGGCTACTTCACCTACCTAACAAATGCTATTTCTAAGTCACTTCATGCATCGGTCCTTTGAAATCTGTCACTACACTGGAAAATGTAAAATAAACTATATGCTATTCCCAAGGCGTATTTTTGGCTATGGAAATAGAGAAAGTGCCTTACTCACCTCATTTTACAGATCAGTAAAATCACAGCATAACTGCCCTGTTGTGGGCATTCTGTTTGTTTAATAAGTAGCCCACAAAGCATCTTTTTAAAGAATGATTAATTAAAAACAAAGCAATCAAATGAAAGCGAGGATTAAAAATACATTTGCAAGGAAAATGTTGGGAAAGAACAGTCCTAAAAATGGACATCTGGAAATTACTTCCGTTGGGAAAACTACTTAACACCTTCTGCAAGTAGAAACAATTCTTCCACTTTCTAATCATAAGAATTCTCTCGTTAGCTGACAAATAAGGGTGAGGAGTACTATTTTCAGCACCTATGCAAGGCAAGGTGAATTTAATGAGACTGTGTGAGTGTGATTTTTTTTTTCTCCTCTGAGAGAAGCTGAAACTTAGGTGTTAACAGATCATCAGATCTGCTTTGCAAGGCCCGAGCTGTGCAATAAATAAACAGCTGCTGTATCCAGTGGATTCTGAGAGGGAAATAAAACTTTCCAGACACAGATGGCCACGCGTATTCGTGGCATTATGAATATAGAACTAGTCGCATGAGAAATGGAATTAATAGCCCTCAGGAAGATCTTCTTTCAGCCTAGACTGTGGAAAAGTCTAAGATCTCTGTCTCTGCGTGATGTGTAGAAGCACACCGTCCTTAGAGACGGTCCCGTCATGAGTGTGAGCCTACACTCCTTCAAAGCAGCTATTTACTGAGGTGATTTCATGACACTTGCCTTCCGTAGGTGATTTAAATGGATGATTTCCCTATCTCTGCTATTGCTGGCTCCCCCCACCCTCCCCGCCAGTTTTCTAAATGAGGAAATCAGTATGTGAGATGCTACAATATAGGGCTTCTTGGTTGTTCCTATATTGCTCCTAACAGTGCTGGCAAGAGGGCTGCATGCTCAAGCACATTTAGAAGTATTGAGCTGTGCACCCTAAAACACTGTCTTAGAATAATCTCTACCAGAGCCAAGGACCCAAATCGAGAACACAATCCTAGATAAAGAAAAATTTGTGTGAAATCTGAAGAAAATTATATAAGTAAGGTCTTATAATTTGCTTCTTTTTTTCTTTTTCATTATTTTCTTTGGCTCTACTCCTGCTTGCCAAAGTCTTTTGAAGGTCAGAACTAATATTTCATTGCAGCGAGAAAATGTGCTTGAGACCTTCTAAAAGCACTCAGAATCTAAGGGCTGAACAGCCTTCAGTAGAGGTTTTGAGATGAGCGCGGTGGGGTGGAGAAAAACAATAAACAGTATTTCTTGATAACCCTCTGGCTTTTTCCAGCAGTGGCTTAGGATTTTGCACAAGCTATTTAAGCTTCAAGAAATGTTGCTGGCGTTTTAGTAGCTCGGGATTTTATTTCATCACACACTATTTTAAAATTGATAAAAGATTTTTACTGAGCTAATAAAATAATTTTATTAAATTATTTGAGATTTCTTCAAACTGATCTTTCATTATGCAAAATCCTGAAGGAGGCTCCAAAATGAATGATAAACATAAATTGGGAGATAGTTTTAAAAGTGAATAAATTTTAATGTAATCTGATCTTAGCTTCTATACTTATATATGATCATATTTGACTTCAAGAAATCGGAACATTTATGTAGAGTTCTCCGGTGGTATTTGTTCAGAATAGTTTCTTTTATTTCCCTTGTTAAGCAGACAAATTCATAAATACCAATAATACTATTAATAATTTTTATAAAGCAAGTGGATAACTTATTACTCAGTTGCAAATGTTAGAAACTTCTACTAACTCTCTCCTGGAGATGGAATAGGTAAGATTATTTGTGTAGTTGATTCTTATTAGCTCACTATGCTGTTGGAAATAATGTGTAGTGTCCACAGGCACATTTTAAAAGTGAATTTGCTAAGAAACATGTAGCCATCGAAATAAAAGCTACTCCAAATGAGGGTGAGTGAGGAGAAAGCTGGGAAGATGAATCTGAATCAGAGCACCTTCTCCATTTGCTAATTTAGAAGTGCTCTCACCTGCTTTAACATAACTATTAATGCTGTTGAGTCTTAATTGTATTAGTTAGTTAAAGCTTCCACAAGAAACATTCCTAGAAAAGTGAATTCAACAACAGAAATCTATTTTCTCTCCATAAAGGTCAACATAAAGGTGCTGACGGAGAGGGTGTTAAAGTGTGCAGTCTTCTGATTCATTTCTCCTCTTTCTCCTCATTTCATAAAGGTGGTAGCTGTATAGAACGAGAACCCACTATGGTTGACTTCCTCCTACCTTAACTTCCTCCCTACCTCCCCAGTCTTCAAATGCAGTCATGATCAAAGGGAGAAGGGGTTAGAAATCCAGCCTATTAGTACTGGGTGCATGATTGAACCATCCCAGTGGTATTTAGATTTCATAAATTCTTACATAACATGTGATATACCATATATGCATATCTGCATATTTTCAAACTATAGAATATAACTCACTATTCTAATTCTTTTTTTTTAAGATTGGAATATCTGATCACACAGTTGATCTACAGAAAGCAGGCATTCTTTATTTATTTAAATTTTATTGTAAAGGTGATGTCCAGAAAAGTTACAATTATATAAGTTAAGGTAATGAATACATTTCTTTTTGAACAGTGTTAGCCCCTCCTCCATTCCCTCTTACTCACCCCCACACTCCCCTGTCAAAGTGTAAAGTTAATTTCCAATATAGTGTCGAGAATCACTGTTGCATTGGTTCACCCCTTGTTCCATCGTTTCTGTGATTCCCTTTCCCCTCCCCAAACCAGACAAACTTATATCCAGGACAATGGGTACAGAAATCAAAAACAGTGTCAACAAGGAATAAACCAGAAGAAGAAGAAAAATGAAAGAAAAAAATAACTGCAAACAGCACAATAGAAAACAAACGTCTTGCTTCCATTCCTTGGAGTTCCTTTTGATAAGCATCATTTTATACAGTCACATCCACATCACTATCAAGCCATTGTGATCCTCTGCTAAGAACATCTAGACATATTCTAGCTATTACAGCTGAGGGAAACCGTGCAGCCTGTGTTTCTTTGGGTCTGTCTTGCTTCCCGTAACATGATTTTTCCCCAAGTCTTCCCATTTCCTTATGAATGGGGCAATGCCATTCTTTCTGATGGAAGCCTAGAATTCCATTGTGTGTATAGACCACATATAATTTTACTTAGTTTTTAAACATGTATGCCTAGCTTAACTTAGGTGTTTCAGTAAGTTACACTGTAGCAAAGTAGTCAGAGAAGCCTCGGCTCTGTCATGCCTGAGGCCATGTGATCTAAGCCATGTGTCTCCACAATCCTTACCTCAGATTTCTTTTGTGTGTGTTTTTTTAATTTTATTTTTTATTGTGAAAATACTGTACATGGGCAAGATAATGAGTACATCTTATCAAGCATTGTTGCCTCCTCCTTTATTTCCCCTTCCCATCCCTTCCCATACCCCCCACCCTCCACCCAATCTCCCCCCCCCACCAAAGTTGTAAAGTTTGTTTTCTTTTAAGTTGTTTAGGTTTCCTGTTTGGTTTGTAGAACTTTGAGTTTATAGCCAATATTCTGATTACTTGTAGACCAGATGAATCAGGCTAACTAGCTTGCTTTCAGGCTTCTGATTTTGGACTGAATGTATGGTCTTTTTGACTTACACAATAAAGGTTTGTAAATTAATACTGAGAAGCTAGTTTTTTTCTTTTTTTTCTTTTTGTACATAGCTTCAGAAATTGAATATGTGAATAGTACTGTCAATTCAGTTCTTAGTTAGCTATAAAAATTAGAAAAAATTCCAGTCAACTCTATGGTTTTCTCATTTAAATTATGACATAAAATTATTGTTTTAGTTTACTTTTTGATAAGTTGACTAAGGTATGTATAACTAGCAATTTTTTTTGAAAGAAAAATGCCAATAAGGGCATTTTGTATATGTGTCTACCATATGATTTTGAAAAAGACATTTAGATAATGGATTGTTTTCACTTTTCATTGGATAGATATTCTGGAATGAACACAGCCACAGATTTTATGTACTATATATTCTATGAAAGATGGAAATCTGAGAGTATACTAGCAATTATGAACAGAACTAGATTATTATATAAAAAAGAGACTTTGAATGTTCTAACTCATGCCCATAGTTGACTAAATAATAATACATGAATCTTGGTTTTGGTTTTAGGTTTGGGTCATGGGCCTTGAATTTGGGGCCTGTGCCTGCCCCTTAGCTTTTATTTATTTTTTCCCCCTGAGCTCTTTTGATCAACCATTTGAACCATAGCACCACTTCCAGTTTTCGGGTGATTACTTGAAGATAAGAGTCTCATGGATTTTCCTGTGTGGGCTGGCTTTGAACTGTGATCCTCAGATCTCAGCCTCCTGACTAGCTAGGATTATAGGCATGAGCCACCAGCACCCAGCCATCAATCTTGTTTTGATCATACAAAAGATCTATGATGTGCCTAAGTTTGTGCAATTCTAATGTGACGTAGCTTAAATTATTTTCACTGAGAGAGATAGTGAATTCACTCACTGAAGTTTCATGTCATAAACATTGTGTGCTTCGTGTCAAAAACATTTATTCATCAAGTGATGCCTATCCAACCATGGTATTCTCAGAGCTGATGAATGAGTATGTGAACTCATATTTCTTTCCTGCTACTTTCCATTTTTCATTTTCTTATATGATAGTAATTGTTATTATTAGTGCTTCATGATGATTTTTTCAGCAGTACTAGATGACCAGTAATACCGACATCCCCTTTTATTCAATATCTATATACCAGCATGTGACTAATTTCATAAAGTTTGCATTTTGACAGACTTAGCAGTGGAGATTCTGTTCATCTCTTCTGGTTCGTGCTATATTTCTTACTAGCATCCACCATTACTTTTGTTTTTGGAAATTCTCTATAGTTTTTGCAGATTTCTCCCTACTACAATGAGAGGCAGCAAAGCAAAGCCTTTGATCAAGGACCCGTACCTTTCTGTAGTGCCATGGGCCTGGTGGCTTCCAGAGGATCTGTGAAGAGCTTCTGAGATTCTAGCATCATCCTGTGATGGCCTATGCTCCCTGTCTTTTTCTGAAAGTTCACCTAATTTAGACCAAATACAACCTCAATTTATGCGTGTGTATCTTGAGCACACCTTGGATTCCACACAGTGTTTTATTGGTGCACTGAGTCACTGAGGTAGAGGCTGTCAGCCAAAGTGAGCTGCAGTGAGTGACTAAACTGAGAACAAGTGGTTTTCATAGGGATGATCTTAGGAAGCAGAACAAAGAGTAGGAAATAACCGTTGGTTGCAAGAAGGCACTGCTTAATGACGCTAACATGGGTGCAGAGTCCCTGGCAAAGAACAGAAATGTGACCTTCTGATTTGTTAGGCACACTGGCACTCTTTTCAACATACTCTGGAAAGATGCCCTGGATAAGGGTGAAAACATCCCCTCCCCTCTGGAAGTAGCTAGAAATGCAAGCCATCATCAGCTTTCTGCTGGTGGCATTGTATAGATGCTGTTTAATTAGCATTGAACTTAACTGCCAACTTGCTGATCCAAATTTTACATACTGTCTTACATTGTGCTTTCTTCTAATCCTTCAGCGCTCGAGCCTCTCAGTAGTTCCTAGCTAGATGAAGGTTATTTCTCTTCCTAATCCTTGCATTTTCTTGTGAAGCTGGAGGATTGCAGCAAAAGGTGATCTTGCAGGGGAAAAAAAAAAAAGAAGAAAGAACACCACTTTGTAGTCCAGCAGCAACTCCAGTCAGCTCTTCTGCACTGATTGCAGGTGACTGCTTCTGTGTTACACTTTTTATCTCAGCATTCTGGCTCTGGAGCTGCCAGAACATCCTTTTCATTTTTAATATGAATGCTGAAGTCCCCAAAGCTTCTGCAGCACCATTGAGGCTTACTAATTAGATTCATTAACAATACTCAAAAGCAAAAGGAATTTGTCTCCTTTTTTTTCTCTTGTTCAAGATTACCTCTCCACACTACTTTGTTGAATAGAATGCTTTGTTTAATTGCCATTTTTCATCTGGGCTGATGCCATATCTTCGCTGTCATAAATAATGCTGCAGTGAACATGGTTGTGCTGGTAGCGTTGGTGTGGCCTTGTTTGTGGTCAGTTGGATAAGTGCCCAGAAGTGGGGTTGCTGGGTCATAGGGAAGTTCTGTGTTTAGTCTTTTTTTTATTGTGAAAATACCATATAGAGGGGTTACAATTACACAAGCAAGGTAATGAGTACATTTCTTATCAAGCATTGTTACCTACTCCTTTGTTTCCCCTCCCCATCCCTTCCCATTTCCCTCACCCGCCAACCCCCACACCTCACCTTCCCGCACGCCAAAGTTGTAAAGTTTGTTTTTCCACATAACATCTTGTACATCTCATTGTTGCAATGGGTCCACCTGTATTCCTATTAAAACAATTTGTTTTTTCCCTTCCCCTCCACAAATTATTCCAACATCAAATACAGTGAAAACAGGGGTTATACCGTGGGGGAGGGACATACAAAGCAACAAAGAAATCATCTTATAAATATGTTAGAAACAATTGCATAAAAGAAAAAACATTTGAGTCCTTATCTTGGGGTTCATTTCACCTAACATCAACTTATCTGACCTTTTCTGCTTGTCTCAGGCATATAATATTTATTGCAAATAAGGGAAACCATTGGACCTATGTTTCTTTGGGCCTGGCTTATTTCACTTAATATAAGTTTTTCCAAGTCTTTCCATTTCCTAACAAATGGGGCAATGTCTTTCTTTCTTTCTTTCTTTCTTTCTTTCTTTCTTTCTTTCTTTCTTTCTTTCTTTCTTTCTTTCTTTCTCTCTCTCTCTCTCTCTCTTTCTTTCTTTCTTTCTTAACTGGGATAAGCTTTACTTCTTTTTTTCATTGTGAAAATACTGTACAGGGGGGTTACAATTACATGAGTACATTTCTTATCAAGCATGTAGCCTCCTCCTTTGTTTCTCCTTCCCATCCCTTCTCATTCTCCCCCTGCCCCCCGCCACTCAGCCCACCTCCCCGCCCCCAAAGTTGTAAAGTTTGTTTTCTACATAACCACTTGTACATCTCATTGTTGCACTGGGTCCACCTGTATCCCTATTTAAACGATTTGTTTTTCCTTTTCCCTCCACAAATTAAACCTACATCGAATACAGTGAAAGCAGGGGTTATACCATGGGGGAGGGACATACGAAGAAACAAAGAAATAATCTTACAAATGTGTTAGAAACAATCGCCTGAAAGAAAAAGAAAACATTTGAATACATACCTTAGGGTTCATTTCCCTAACATCAACTTATCTGACCTTTTCTGCTTGACTCAGACATATACTAGTTATTGCAAGTAAGGGAAACCATGGGACCTATGTTTCTTTGGGCCTGGCTTATTTCACTTAATATAAGTTTTACCAAGTCTTTCCATTTCCTAACAAATGGGGCAATGTCATTCTTTCTGATGGAGGCATAGAATTCCATTGTGTACATAATTTTCTTGATCCATTCATCTACTGAGGGGCATCAGATCCCAGATTGTTGGCTCATTAAACTTCCTATTGGGACAATCTAGTGCCATTGTGTCCCTCTTTGAATTGCATCTAGTGTTCTGGTGTTCGGTTTGCCATAAAGCAGTCATAAAGGTAATTGGCATAATGCCTAATTTTAAAGCTGTATATTTGCTTCAGAAGGTATCTTGGACAGTTTTGTTGAAGCTTTTAATTAATTAATTAATTCATTTATTTTTGTCATGGGATTTGAACTGTGAGCCTGGGCACTGTCCCTGAACTGTTTAGCTCAAAGCAAGCACTCCACCACTTGAACCACAGCACCACTTCTAGTTTTTGTGATTTATTGGATATAAAGAGTCCCACAGACTTTCCTGCCCAGGCTGGTTTTGAACCACGATCCTCAGATCTCAGCCTCCTGAGTAGGTAGGATTTTAGGCATGAGCCACTGGCACCTGGCCTTATTATTATTTTAAAAAGAAGGAAATAATTTCTAGTATTATATTTTCATTTTTAAAAATTACATAAAGTTAGATTCGCTCTTTATATATTTCTGAGTGTTAACAATGTGTAGCTTTATATAATGACGCAGTTGGGGTACAGAATAATTAAACTCTTCATGGGATTTCCCTTTGCTCTCTCCATCATAGTCTGGACCTCTGCACATGCTTCATCTGAATTTATTTTTATTGTAAAGGTGGTGTACAGAGGGGTTACAGTTACCTAGGTCAGGTAATGAGTAATTTCTTTTTTTGTACATTTTTTATTGTAGAAATGCTGTACAGAGGGGTTACAGTTACATGAGCGAGGTATTGAGTACATTTCCTATTGAGCATTGTTGCCTCCTCCTTTGTTTTCCCCCACCATCCCTTCCTTCCCACCTCCACAACTACCCCTCCACCCGTGCTGAAGTTGTAAAGTTCATTTTCAACATAGTGTTTTGTACATCTCATTGTTACAACGGGTCCATTTCTTTTTTGTGCAGTGTTGCCTTTTCCTTCATTTTTCTCCCAGTGTTTCCCTCCTGGCCTTGCTCTCCCACAAGTTGTGTAGTTCATTTTCAACATAACGCTAGTGAGTAGCACTGCTGCATTTGTTCACCCTTTGTCCTACCATCTCTGTGCTTTCCCTTACCCTCCCCCAAACAGATAAATTTACAGACAAGACAAATGGTACAGAAATAAAAAACAGTGACAAAGGAGAAAAAAACAACAAAAAACAAAAACACCAAAAAGCAAAAAACAACCCCCCCAAAGAAAATCTCATTTCCATTTCTTGGATTTCATCTTGCTAAGCAACATTTTATGTAAGCATGTGCACATAGCTATTGAGCCTTTGTGATCCTCTCTTAAGAATATTTACCTTTGGTCTCACCGTATGAATGTTTAGAGTCCTGTTAATTTATCATGACCAAATGTAATTTTTTTGTCTTTTACCAAAGAGCAGTACTGCTAAATTTTCTAGCTTTTTAAAAATCTAGTACTCATTTGGAAGTCAGACCCTGGAAATATTTCTAGTTCATCATCCCTGAATGGCATGATTACTGGATACAGATTCTTGGTTCACATTTGTTTTCAACACTTAAAAACTGTGTCCAGCTCAGTGGTTTATGATGAGAAATCCACACTGAGAAGATTTTGTTTCCCACACACATAACATGTCATCCATCTCTACCTATTTTATAAGGTTATTTAGTTTTCTTTTCCCTTTATCTTTTATTTGAAGATGTGTCTGGTCGTATATTTCTGTGAACTTGTAGTATGTGAGGTTCACAAAGCTTCCTAACTCGGCAGATTTTGCCTTTCATTAAATCTGAGGAGTTTTTAGATACTGTGAAGTCAGTTTTAGAGGAAGAGGTATGAAAGATTTCTCCTGTCCTTATGGTTTTATAGTGACATAGATCATAGATAGTAGACACTTGGTGTTATCCTACAGGGCTCTGAGACTATTGAATGTTTTTCCAATACTTTTATTCCATGTGGCTATAATTGGATTCTTTCTTAATATGTAACTAAGTTCACCAAATTTTCTCTATAATTTTCATTCTGCTATTCAGTCCATCCAGTAAGTTCTTCTTTTGTGTATTGTTTCAGTTTTTAAATTTTCATTTAAAAATAACCTTTTTATTCTGAAAATCTCAGTGCCTCCATTTTTCAAGGGTTTTCATCCATCTCTAATGAAACGAAGTTGTAATGACTATGTGAACATTGGTATCTGCTCATTCTAACCTATTGAGTCTTGTGTGTTTGGCATCTGTTAATTCTCTTTTCCCTTGAACATTTTTGAACATTTTCCTTTTTCTTATTTGATAACTAATTTGCCTTTGTACTCAGGATATTTGAAATAGTATATTCTGGCCAAGTTCTGGTGGCTCATGCCTGTAATCCTAGCTACTCAGGAGGCTGAGATCTGAGGATTTGGGTTCAATGCCAGTCTGGGCAGGAAAGTCTGTTAGGCTCTTATCTCCAGTTAACCACCAGATGACCGGAGGTGGTGCTGTAGCTCAAAGTGGTAGAGCGCTGGACTTAAGTGCAAAAGGTTTTGTGCTTAAGGAACAGTGCCCAGGCCCTGAGTTCAAGCACCACAACTGACCACATTTTTTAAAAAAAAGAACATTTGTTTAAATCAATAGGCATCTTTATTTGGTTTCACCTTCAAATTCTGGTGACTTCTGTGGGCTAGAGTCCTAAAGTCAATGCAGTTGTTAAAGCCTTTGCTTTGTTGTTTGCCCCCCTTCTTCTTACCTGACACCCAGAAATCTACGGGACCAGGGAAGGTGGCAAACACCACAGATCAGTCATCAGAGCATTTGTTGGTATTTGGATCATTTCCAAAGCTAGGACTATATATCTGTCTTACTACATCCTTTCTTCTGCATGATATTCTCGACTTCATAATATCACGGAACCCATGTTCATTGTTCCTGGTCAGAATTACAAGTTTCTACCCTATTATTCTCCAAAATTTGTTCAATGAATGGATATTTTCAAATATATACCAGAATTCTGGTATGGTTAAGTGAAGTCAAATCCTGGTGTCTTCTATTTGTTACAACTACAAATTCTGGATACGACACCTACAATTGATTCAAGGAAAGAGAAATACCAGATAGATTAGGGAGGGAAATAAAATACATTTTTTCCTGAAGAAGCTATCCTTGTTTAAGGCAAACTGGTAAACCTGGATGCTGCTGCCAATTTTATTCCAGGTGACTGACGCTTGGGGACCAGCCTCTGCCTCCAGAGTAGGCAGAGCAAGAAGATGAAAATAAGATGAGGAAGTCCACCATGCTTTCTGTTTCACCAGACTTGTACCACCGAGACATGTTTCCATGACAACACTCTCCGTTATTTGCAGATTTAGACTGCTGTGGGACTAGGAAGGGGATGGGGAAGCAGGAATACGCTGGCTGGCATGCCAGTCTTTCAGGTGTTGATTGTTTGTCAGAGTCCTTAAATTGTTGTGGTAGGTCTCCTATCTAGATTTTTAAGTTCCAATCAAGGGAAGGGAAGAGAATGAACTCCATGCTGACCATACTAGAATTCTCTATTGACATTTCAAAATATCAATTCTTGACATTTGAAAATAACAATTCTTTGAAAAATGTTTTCTTTTTCTCGAAACTTTGAAAACTAAATCTGAACTGAAGAGATAAGCGGAGGGGAGACTCCTTGTCTCTGTTACGGTATCTATGGGAAGACAAGTTGAATTGATTTATCTTAGTTCTGTTTCATTTATTCTGCTGTTTCATGTTGGTGTTAAATAAGATGAAGGATCACCAGGGTTAGTTGCAAACGCAAGATGAAGCAGCCTAGATATCGGTGTTGTCCTTTGATCTCCCCACTTGTATATCCTTGCTTCAGGGACAGATCAAGTCTCCTGTACAGTAGGGAAAATTAAACTAGTCACTTTTGTGCCCAATCCTGAAAGTCCCATTTCCGTTATTTTCCAAGCACTAGGGTCATTCTTCTATTGAGAAAACCCATGTGACTCCGATTTGATTCGCTCATCTGGCCTTCCAGATGAGACCGTGGGGACCATCAGTTTGTAACCTAGAGAACAGGTATTTCACAATGGCGTCACATTTGAGAGAGCCACAGGAGGCTGGCATCAGTGTAGCATTGTATTAAGGAGACAGCGCATGTAAATTGCTACGTAGCAGATGTATGTACATGACACTTAATTCAGCAGAACATTTCTACAATTTCCTTCAAGGCATAAAACGGAGGATTAGAAAATCCAAAAGTCTAACAATTGTTAAGCTGAGCCTTTAAATGAGCAGTTCCAAAGCCTTCGAGATGCCTGTAATCAGAAAACCTTACTGAAAAATGTTTTCCATACAGCCGTTCTCCTTACAGTGTGGCATCTATCTTAGCCACTTATGTCAAAAGTCTTTAATTATTTGTCTTTGTAAATAGTCGTTTTAATATATGTAAGTCAAAGGACTTATAGTAATCTATAAGTAGGATGGTCAAAGACTTGAGAGCAACTTGACATTGTTTCCAAATTATCAAACCATATATTTCTTCTTTTTGAGATTCACAGAATGACATAACATTCACCACATATCTCATTTGATCCATTATTCCTGTTGTGACACTCATGGACCACTGGCTGGACTCTGAGCTACATGTGCAACATTCATTAGTTCATTTACTTCTCATGACAACTCTAGGTAGCACAGGTTATTTTTGTTCTCCTTTTTGACAATAAAATGAAGCTTAGATAAATTAGGCAAATTGACCAAAGATTTCTAGATAGAATCAGTAAAGTTAGCACGTATGTATAATTGTGTGCAACTCCTTTGTTCATACTTGTAACCACCAGACCCTGCTGCCTAATGATGCATTTCATTATTGTCCTATCAACCAAATGTCTTTGAATGTGAGCAGGTGGTGACAGTGTAGAATACCTGGTCAGTATGGCAAATAACTTGTTGATGACATGATTTGAATTAGGGATATCTTTGAAGATACTTTATATTACAGAGTAGCAGGCAGCTGCTAACTGTACGTCTCGTAGGTCTCAGCTTGGTAAACAGTACTTTGTAGTAATGCAGATATGTGTGCTATTTCACCAGGAAGCTTTCCCAAGCTAGTATCGCTATTTCTGTGAACACAGTTTGTGTGATTGGTGGTGCATATTGCATCTAGTGTGGGCCAGAGTATGAATTATGGCCCATCCATTTGTTCAATAAATTCAATTCAGTAGAGCCAACATTTAAAACTGCAAAGAGGAGGAGAGAAAAGGAACAATAGAGAATATGTGCATGGTCATAATTAAAAGAAATATATTTCTCTTATATGAACTAGTGTTCAGTTAGCACACGCTAGACTAGGCTAGATACCTTGTTATGGTAATGGAGTATCTGTCTGACGGTTAGTACAATGTCAGAGACTCCATGGTTCTTAATGCTCCCTTGTGCTAAACATAGCAACTCCCTTGACTGTCTTACCAGGCCTACCCACTCAGCTAGCAGGGATATCCTGGTACAGCAGAGGCCTACAGCCTACCACCACTGTCTATTTTGACTTATACTGTCCATGCCACAATAACTGTTTAATGTCTCATTTGTCTCACTTTCCATATCTATTTATGACTGAAGAACTTACATTACTGAGGTGTGTATTTTGTGTGTGCACACACATGATTTAACCCCCTCCCAAATCAGTCAGTAGAGCCTACCTCAACAATTTTCCCTCTTGTGGAATCTTTGGTCATGACTAGAGACAGTTCTGAGTAGCACAACTTGAGAAAGAAGTGTGGAAGAGAGCAATAAAATTGTCATCTGCTGGATAAATTGCCAGGGAGGTGACTAAATATTGTATGATGCAATAAATAACACACCTCATAATAAATAATAAACTGGCCCCAAATATAGCAAGATTAGATATTGATATGTACAGAAATATAATCTTCCCTTGTCTTACATAAAATATCATAGAAGAATTATTCCTCAAAATCCATGATCATGAATTGGTTTTAATATTCTACATGTTCTAAATTATGTACATCATCAGTTTTGAGATGAAACGAATCCTACTCTGTGGTTGCAGGAAGTTCTTAGGTTTATTTTTTTTTGCTGTCTGTATTGCTAAATACCATTTTTAATGACTTTTCTTTCACAGGACAGTCCCCACAAAATGTCAGTAACTATAATCTGATTATTTCCCAAGAGTATTGATGACTTGTGGGGGGGGGGAGGGCTGAGAGCTTTATTTCCTAAGGTGAACTAAGAACAACCATGCCATAGCAAATCATCCCTACATTACTGGGTTTACAGGCAATGTAAGACTGGGTGAACCTTAGAAAATTGGCAGTCGCTTGCTTTTTTATGGAATGAAAAATGCAATATTATATTTAAAGTAACTGCTGCACACTTTTATTGAATTGTGAAATTTCCATTTAAATGTGCTTTCTAACACATGTCCTTTGGAAAAGAATTGATGTGAGTAGAAAATTTCAAAAGGAAGATTAATTTCTTCTATCTGATACCTTTTCTGTTTTTATCTTGTTTTTGTTATCAACATGGTTCTTTCGAGTTAAAAAAATAGACATCACATTTATTGATTGAAATATGAAATACTTTTCAGAACCTGAGCCATTGCCGAATTTCTAAGTATTTAATATTCTTTAAATTGAAAATACAAATTTATTTGTAAAAATAGGCTCATACTGGATAAGTATATGATTCTTAATATTTTTTTGTGCTGGTTCTAGGGCTTGAACCCACTCCCTTGTACTCAATTAGCTTGCTTGCTCATGCTGATGCTCTACCACTGGAGCAACAGCGCAAGCCCAGGCTTTTGCTGGTTAATTAGAGACAGTCTCATGGACTTTTCTACCCTGGTTGGCTTTAAACCATGCTTCTTTGATCTCAGTCCTTGAATAAGTTATGATTACAGGCAGGAGCCACCTGGCACTCGGTTTGATTCAGATATTTTGTATATATGATACACACACATTTCTACTTTTTAAAAAATTATGATGATAGGTAAGGGCTTGCTGGGTGACATACAAAGAAATCAGTACTATAGCACTGTTTAGTTGATTTTTGTTTTGTTTTTTCATCAAAGAAAGGCTCTGTGTTGCCCAAAGAAGGGAAGGAGGCCAGGCGTTGACAGCTCAATCTTGAGCCCCCAGCTGGTAGCAGGAAGAGAGAACAGTGAAGCTGCTGGTTGATTGGGTGGCATACTTCTTCTCAGTTACTTCTGTCTCTTCCCTGAGGCGGGCGCAGGGTCTGCAAAGGGGGCTTCGATTTTGTGTCGTCTTTAGAAGCCACAGGCACTGGCTGCTTATGTGTGTGCCCATGCTTGACGCACAGTGGGCACCTCCGGACTCTAGCTGGCAGCCTCACCAAAGTGACCTGAACCACACAGGGGGCAGGGAGCAGCTCGCACAAGCCAGAATATTCAGTGACAACAAACAAAATGATTATTGGTTAGATATCTTCAAACTTCAGTGAGGTTTTTGCAATTTTATTAAATGTTACTTATTAGAGGGTTTGTTTTTAATAAAAGTAGTTTGCATCAGAGTTTTAAGAACTTATGTGTATTGGAAACTATGGTAACTAAGAAAAGAGATTACAGTCTTCCCTCTCTCCCTCCTCCCTTCCTTCCCTCCCCCTTGTTTCCTTCTGTCTTTCTGTCCTTCTTTTCTCTCTGAAGTTTTTACCAGGATTTATTTTAGTATAATAGAGTTAAAGTATAAGAAATGGAAATACAAGTTAAAGACCCCTCCTATTTCCTTGGACTCAAATAGTTTTGGTGAATGTACGGTCTCATTTGTTAAATGACTGTCGTTCTGTTGATGAAGTTAGTAATACAAACCAGACTAGCAAGGCAGTTGCAGATAAATGGTTAAGACTTATATGTTCTCTAACCACTAAAGAGAATTAAAAATATAGTACAACACAGAAGAGAACATTTCTCTTTCAAACATCAAAAAGGCTGAGTGCATCGGTTTATCCTGTAATGGTAGCTACTTGGTCCGTGGAGTGTGGAAAGTGCTCAATTCAAGTCCAAAGCAATTAAAAGTTAACAACACCCTCTGTCAACCAATAGAAAGCTAGACTGGGTAGTTTCACTGATCAACCCAGTTACACAGGACATATGATTAGGAAGGCCACCATCCAGGGCCACTGGACAAAACAAAGTCCCTACTGGAAAAATAATAAAAGGCAAAGGGACTGGTGTGTGTGTGTGTGTGTGTGTGTGTGTGTGTGTGTGTGTGTGTGTGTGTGTGTGTGTGTGTGTGTGTGTGTGTGTGTGTGTGTGTGTCTTAAGTGGTAGAACACCTGTCCCACAGGAGAACATCCTGAATTCAAAGCCCACACTCACACAAAGAGACACGGGGGACAGCATAATGACTGACTACTGTTCATCAGAACATTTTGTTTTCTTAAGGTCACTGACACTCTTGTTTCTGCAATAGTTAGGAATAAGGATTGGATTGTCCTTGATGGTCCTTTTAAAGGCATACTTTCTTTGCACTCTAATTTAACCACCAGTCTTTGTGGACTTGATTCCTTGGTAGCTCAGCAGTGCAAACATTTCTCCTGTCTCACAGGGATGCTTTATGCTGCCCTTTGTGTTGAGGTACTTAAGATGGCACAGGCTTTGTTGTTCTAAGTTTTCTGCTTTGTGTCCTCTGCCAACTGGCATTTCTCCAGTTGGTCTCAACATTGTTAACTCTTCACATTTTGAGACAAGAAGGACAGATTCAAAGGTATGACTTCTAAAATTAATATTGTAAATTGGCACCTTGATGTTACTGAAAAATGGAGACCAGGTTAAAAACCACAAGGATACAGTCTGATTTTTCAGCTGGTGTGATTTCTAAGGTGAAAATTACAAGTTTAATTATAATGCCATGTGATGCGAATGTATTGACATATATTAATATTAAAATCTTGTGGAATGTTAGAGTGGAGAGAGAGTCTTTTGGATCACATGGAGAAAGGATTATGACACATCAGCAGCACAAAATAGAATGAAGCAGCTCACTTTCAGAAGCAATTACTTTTGTTCTATTTTTGCCACTATTACTAAAATTGCTTTAATAAAATAATGTGCACTGTAATAGAACATAACACCATTTTATATAAGTTAAGAAGTTATTTAGAAATGTGGCCTCTTTGTTTCTAATTAGAAAATGATTGATAACTGGGGACAAGAGGTGACTCGGTATGAGAATTTACAACTAGAATATCCTTAATTTTTCCAGAGGTAAGTGAGCAAATAGGAGATAAAGAGACATGTGACAATATAACCTAGTTACTATGTGGGAATGTTTCTGTGTTGAAGAAAGGGCTTTATTAAGAAACATGAAGATAGTTTATGAAGTACATTCAGTAAACAACCAGTAGAAATGGAAACCAATTTTATGTCCAGTTATTTGCAACCCAGGAGAGCCAAAAATTAGATGTGAGCTTGAGAGTATGGACCAGCTCCAAGAGTACCAAGTGCTGTGTTTCCCATACAGTTTATCTGCCATCTTATTTGATTCATTACCATCATGAGGTATGAACAGTTGGAAAACTGAATGCTGCTTCAAGGAAAGGTCATCAGGATAAAGAAGGTCATAATATCAAAAGGTCATCAGGATAGAATTCCCATGATTGAATTCCTGGTAGCTTTTTAAGGAGAGGGCCCAGGGAGAAAAGAGGAAGGCAGAAGACAGAAACATTTCCACAGGATTCCCTACCACACCTCAGAACTCTGCCAGCAAGAAAGCTATCACTGAATGTAGCATCTCCACCTTGGAACGAAGCTGAGAATGAAAGAACCTGTTTCAATAGAAGGGGATAATGTGAGTATATCTGAATATAGGCACATGTGAAATACCATAGTGAAACACTTTATACAATGCATACACACTTGAAATGAAATTAAGGGTGGTAGGAAGGTCCAGGAGGGCGTGCCTGCGAGAAGGTGAAGGGCAATCCATATCATTGAAGACTTCTTTTGCATGCATGAAAATAGAAAAATGAAACCCATTGAAATTGTTTTAAAAGGAAGAAGGGAGAGTGAATCTAATCAAGTTACATTTTAGATATGTGTGTGTGTCTGTGTGTATGATAATACAATATCTTTAAAAAATAAATAATGAACCTCTATTTTTTTTGTTGGTCGTGGGGCTTGAACTCTGGGCTAGGACACTGTCCCTGAGCTTAAGGTGAGTGCTCTATCACTTGAGCCACAGCACCACTTTCAGCGTTCTAGTGGTTTATTGGAGATAAGAGTCTGCCTGGGCTGGCTTTGAAACCACGATCCTCAGATCTCAGCCTCCTGATAGCTAGTATTACAGGTGTGAGCCACCGGCTCTCGACTTTGAACCCCTAATCTTATACCAAAAACTGAGCAAAAAAAAACCAAACAAACCAAGAAACATTCATATGTAGGTATGAAATCTTTTCTCTGTTCTACAGGCATTTTTCTGTTAGTAGATGTGGAGATGGTCAGGCAAATATCCTAGAAGTAAAGTGTTACTTTTAAATGTCCCAGATACCCAAGCTAGCTGCTTTGCCACTTTGCTCTAATTTAAATTCTTTACTCCCTACTTCAGTCATCTACAAAGTGAGCATCTGGAGAATAGATCAATTTTACAAAATTTTAAAAAAATATGCAAGATCCTATTTGCAAAGATGCCCACTCATCCTCCAACAAACAGAATGCACATAACAAACCTTAGCTCTTACTTGAAGTCTGGCTTCCAGTTTCTTGTACTCCAGCTGTTAAGTATGTTTCAAGGATGAGAGGAAGAGATGTAATATGTGTACTTACTGATTTTTGATCAAGTGTTTTTTACCTGTTGAGCTTGTCCCCATTCTATGCTAGCCTTTGAAAATATGGAATGAATAAGGGTTCTTACTCTCTTTACTAGTTGAAGGATCCCAAAGGCTACTTGGAGAAGAGCAATGCTGAATATTATTGGAACAACCCCACCCTAACAGGAAACCTGCAGTAGAGTTAGTCAATAAATATTCATCAGACAGATGAACATCCCATATGCTAAAGAATGCAATGGCCAAGAAAGGTCATAAGAGGTCAAAATATTGAAGCATGTAGTGTTGAGTGATGAAGCAATAAAAATTTGTAGTTCAGGGTCTGGGACTTGCACTGGGTACAATGGAGATGATTATGCTGCGGTTAGAAGCTGGAGATAGTATGACAGTGAGTTGGACGGAAATCTCTGCCCCGAAGGTGCTTGAGAGATGAATAGGCAAACAGAGATTAGAAAGGCAGTGGGTCTGTGTGATGATTCTCACCATGCGGACCACACTGCAGAAGTGCAACACATTTTAGTGTGAATTAATATTTTATTTAAACAAACAGAAAGCTCGGAGAGAAATGCCTGACAACATGTACCAGAGGCAGGAGAAGATTTTATAAGACAAATGTGTTCCACCTGGATTTGGCCAGCCAGCAGTGACCCACTGGGGACATGGAAGGGGTCAGAAAGTTGAGTGCAGCCCTGTGCTGGTTTTGACTTTGTCCTGAAGTGGTTTGTTGAGTATGCAAGTCCACTACAACATTATTCCAGCCTCTGAGTATCTTAAGATAGATTTCCACTTGGATTCAATCTTCTCAGAACCCTACTCTTCTAAAATTGTAACAATAAAGACAGTTAAATGCTCATCTTCCTTACAGCTAATATCAAGCCCAGGTTGTTGAATAGTGTAGCTTGCTGGTTTTGTTTTCTGCAGCTACAGTCTTTCTTGCCGCTTAACTGTAATTGAAATTGTAAATTGTCATTTCACCACCAGGAATGGGAGCTTAATCTTAGCCTTTATTAGGCATCAACGCCTTTAGGCTCCAGGATGCATTTACCAGTGGGCCAGGGAATCAGTTATTCAGCCTCCAAAGAACTCTGCCTGATAACCCGCTGGAGACCTGAGGCTGTAGAGGTTGCAGGATTTGTGGCAAGGAATACCCCTGTCTCCAGAGCTGGCCCTTCAAAGGTTCTCCTTTCTGAAGGATGTTTGATCCACCATTACCATCCCTGATTTTAGTACTTGGAGTGTCATAATCTTTTTTTTATCCATTACTTTCTAAAGGAGGGGAAGGTTTATCTGTTTTCATTTTGAATCAGACTTTTAATCAGACCATCTGAGGTTTTCATTGTTAATCAATGGGCAGTTACAATGGCCATCATGGAGAAAGTGAATGACCACAAACACGGGCAAGGATGGCCAGGGGGCGGAGGAGACCAGACGCATTGTTTGGGGCATGTAAATTGGTCCAGCCACTGTGGAAGACCGTATGGAGAACCCGCTCTTCCCCTCCTACCCCCTCCCCCTTCATCAGCTCCTTCTTGAGACCTCTTTTTACTGGCTTATTTTATTCTGTACTCCTTAGTTGTAATAAACATGAGGGTAACATGTTCCACTGGCTATGATAAACATGAGAGTGACATAGACCCTTAGCTGTGATAAATGTGACTGTAATGTGTTCTCTTAGCTCTGTTAATGTTCCCTTAGCTGTGGTAATTGTAACTGTTGCATGTTCACGTAGCCATCCTAAACATTTAGTGGTGGCTGAAACAGCTTTCAGTGAAACCTGTGAGCTCTTCTTCCTAATTAATTAATGTTCCTGGTAATAATTTGAAGTTAACGGTGGTGTTAGGTGCCTTCAAAACTTGCAAGTCATGGGGCTGGGAATGTGGCTTAGTGGTAGTGGCTTAGTGCTGGCTAGCATTCATGAAGCCCTTTGATTCCTCAGTACCACACAAAGAGAAAACGCTGGAAGTGGTGCTCTGACTCAAGTGGTAGAGTGCTAGCCTTGAACAAAAGAAGCTCGGGGACAATGCCCACACCCTGAGCTCAAGACCCAGGATTGGCCAGAAAAAAAACAAACTTACAAGTCATTTCAGAAGCAATTGTCCAGTCACCATGCTCTCTCTAGGCTGCAGATTTTTACTTGGAAAATGACAGCCCTCTTTTTTTATTATTATTGTGAAAATACCATATAGAGGGGTTACAATTACATGAGCAAGGTTATGAGTACATTTCTTATCAAGCATTGTTGCCTCCTCTTTTGTTTTCCCTTACCATCCCTTCCCATCCTTCCCCTTACATCCCCCCCCCCCACGCCAAAGTTGTAAAGTTCGTTTTTACGACATAATGTCTTGTACATCTCATTGTTGCAATGGGTCCACCTATATCCCTACTGAAACAATTTGTTTTTTCCCTTCCGCTCCACAAATTATACCAACATCAAATACAGTGAGAACAGGGGTTATATACTGTGGGGGAGGGACATACAAAGCAACAAAGAAATATCTTATAAGTATGTTAGAAATAATAGCAAGCACGAAAAAAAAACATTTGAGTCCTTATCTTGGGGTTCATTTTGCCCAACATCAACTTATCTGACCTTTTCTGCTTGACTCAGACATATACTATTTATTGCAAATAAGGGAAACCATGGGACCTATGTTTCTTTGGGGCTGGCTTACTTCACTTAATATAAGTTTTTCCAAGTCTTTCCATTTCTTAACAAATGGGGCAATGTCATTCTTTCTGATGGAGGCATAGAATTCCATTGTGTAGATATACCAGATTTTCTTGATCCATTCATCTACTGAGGGGCATCTGGGTTGGTTCCATGTCTTAGCTATGGTAAATAATGCTGCAATAAGCATAGTTGTGCTGGTAGCTTTAGTATGGTCTTGTTTGTAAACATTTGGGTAAATGCCCAAAAGTGGGATTGCTGGGTCATAGGGGAGCTCTATGTGGAGTCTTTTGAGGAACCTCCATACTGCTTTCCAAAGTGGTTGAACAAGTTTACACTCCCAGCCCTCTGTTTTTATAGCTCAATTCTCAGTCCCTTCTTATCATCTGTCTTGTCCGAGAACCCACTCTGTAAATTGCACACAAGCTCGAATATATCTGTTCTATCTGAGGTCAGTTAATGCTGATTTCTGTAACCTACAAAACAGAAGAGGTACAATGCCTCAACCATGGCTAGCCACTCTGCCACACACTTTAATGTTTTATCTTCTCTAATTCCTTCAGTTCCCTTAGGCTATCAGGAGGTAATAAGATAAACAAGTTAATGATTATGCGTTAATTGATGATTATGTCTTAATCTTTCATCTCAAATTGGTAAATATACAATGTCTTAATCCACAGAGATGGATGTTTCAAGAAAATAAGGCACCAGCAGGGAGGATGCAGAGTCCTTAACATCTTCCTGCCCCATTTGAATGATGACCCTAAGAGCATTTTAATCCCTCAAAGAGCATGTGTTCCCTTTGGGTTGTTGCTGGGGCAGATGCCTCCATCTGCTCGTAAGAGCGAAGGCTTTAACATACAGAAATATAAATAACATAACACAGCGAGTGTCTGTTGTTGGGATAAGCAGTGTTTGGAGTATTTGTACGAGTGATTTGTTTAATTCTCACAAAAACTTAATCAGCTAGGTACTGGGTATGATCTCAGTACCCAGTGCTACCGTATCCCAGTGCTGCAACCCCAGCCACCGTGGTCTGGCTCAAGAACAGAAGTGCTACATTAATGCGATTTCCAATTCCATTGAGTGGCCTAGGGGAACTTGGCTAGTGGAATGCATTCCATGCTGCAGAAGTTCTGTATTTTTGCCGGGAGTGTGTGTGGCACAGCTTTCAGCTACCTTCTCAGTTCCCATGTTTCCCGTACGTTTTCTAGGTCCTTCCATTTCCCCTGTCACAAGTGCCAACTGCTTTCCTGCAAATTAAACGTGGCATGTACCAATTACATTGCTCAGCTCAGCAGTGTCCTGAAAAAGAAATATAAAATAACGGCTCCACACCACACTCTATCTGTGGGTTTCACACTTCTGTTTCCCTTTGCAAATCTAGAGAAAGTTTAGAATTCTGCTGAAAAAAAAGTTGGTGATGGAAAAATGTGTCTTCCATTTTCTGGCCTTTAGAAGACACCTGAAGTCCTCAAGCAACAGCAAGAAAATTCCAAATGCAGTATAAAGTAACCACGCAGTTCCCCAGAGAGAAAAGGGAATATTATTATGCCTAGTGTATCATCATTATCATCACCAAATAGTGTTTGTTAAGCATTGAGAGGCACACGACAGTTGGGTGGTTAAATTGGAATCTGTTCTTCCATCCCAGAGCTTGCAGTTTAAACACAAACAGCGCCTCAAAGACAAACATATACAAGGTCAGGCGGAGACCAACACTAACACATTAACATACTCATTAAAATGGAATAGGGCTCATTATGAATCAATAAGAACTGCAGGCAGCTAGATATAATACACAAATGTGCTATCCTGGAAGTCAAGAGACTTGGCAGCCTGCTGAGGGGGATGGCTGGGGCACATCACCTCCCCACTCCACCACTCCTAAGGGGTTTTGAAACGCTGGGCAGATTTGCAGAAGGCCGCTAGGAAAAGCAAACCACAGGCTCTGGAGTCAGAAACATGTGATTTAAGCTTTCCGGATCCATTTATAAAGCTAAAAGAATGTAAAATAAAAGGCTTGAAAACTCCTTCAAGAATTGAAAAACAAATGTACAAAAAGCAGGGCTGGGAAGGTGGCTCAGTGGTAGAGCGCTTGGCTTGCATGCGTGAGGCCCTGGGTTCCATTCCTCAGGACCACATAAGCAGAAAAAGCCAGAAGTGGCCCTGTGGCTCAAGTGGTAGAGCACTAGCCTTGAGCTGAAGAGCTGAGGCACAGCGCCCAGGCCCTGAGGTTCAAGTCCCATGGCCAACCAAAGAAAAAAAAGTCTAAGTGATGTCTTGTTGCCCCTCTGCACTGATCTCTCCATTGCAAGGCTCCACCTCCTGTGGAAGTGACCTGAAAACCAGAACACAGCCAGACCCTTCGGCCAGGGTGTTTTCATTCAAAGTATCAAACCAGATGAGAATCGGTCTTGAGACACAGTCAGGCTCAGCACTGGCTGCAGTCATCGCCCAGTATGTTCACCAACACTTGGCAATGTTTCTCCTCAACACCACTCATCGTCCAGCTCTGAGCCAGTAGTGCGCAGGCGACTCTCCAGCTCTTGAGCATAGTAGCCTGTCCTTGCGGTGGGAACTTTTGTTTACTTGGAGTAAATCCTGATTCCGGGATGGCTGAGAAGCCCCACCTCTTCCTCACGAAACTACCTGTGGAGAGGCGCATTTTTAGGTTACATATTAGGCTGTAATCAGAAAAACCAGCTGTGTGAACATTAGATGCAGATTGCATTTGGCCTCTTTTCATCCTGTAGGATATAGTATTAAAAATGTCCAGTCCTTCATCAGCTTTTCATGAGAAGGCTTGGTTTCTCCTATTTTGCATTATGATAAGGCAGTATGGTTTATGAAATTTTAATCATAATTATTGGAAGACATTTATGATTATCTCTTTAATACTCATATAATCTAATACTTACACTCCATTTCCCAATCATACCAGAACGTTTGTCTTACTAATGTAAGTTGAAAGGTATCTTTGTGAAATTCATTGATTTGTACAATCAGTGTGTCTTAAGCATTATAGAAAAGATGAAAGTCTTTCCTCTTCCCTTAACTATAACAGTTATGTAATATATAGTACATATATTTAAAGACAAATATGTTTGGTGTAATTACTAGTTTGTTCTCTAGAATTCTACCATTCTCTGTATAATTCCTTGATATGTAAACTTGGTGAAATTATTTTAAGCTTTCTAAGCTTCATTTTGTTAAGGCCCTCAGTGTTACTAGAAGGATCAAATAAATTAACTGCCCCGGTGATATGGTGGAGGATGTAAAGATGGAATATGCTATTTGACTTGGATTGTGTAAAATGGATAATGAATGATTTTAACATATAAATGTAAGTGTGCTGTGGATAAGCCTTCCCTGGTAACTATTTTCCTAGTAACTGTAATTGTAATTCTGTAGCTCCATAACCCTGTCACTCTGTAACTCTGCTTCTGCTGTTTTCTGAGCAATGCAAGAAGCCCTAACCCAGTGGAATCATCACCACCCTTTGTTCTATTCCCCTGCTTCCCACCAGCAAAACCTTGGCAGGAAATTTAAACTTAAGGTGTGCATTTCTTGTAACAATCATTGGCTAAAACCAACACCCAGCCTCCCCCTTTCCCTGGGCTAGGCCAAAATGCTTAAAAGCCCGTATGGGCTGGCCCTGGGGCTGTTTCCTGGGATCCCAGGTTCAGGTGCGGTCCTAGTGCGTCAGCACTTTTCGCTCAATAAAATCTTTTACATTTTCACTGGGGACTGTGTGGTCTCTCTGCCCCGCCCCACTACACTGGGAAAACACTAACAGAGCCTGGCTCCTGACAATCAAGCTCTAAATAGCAGCTATGGTTCATCATTATTTCCCCTGGACTCAGAACTGGCTCATCCTGTCTGACTTATTTCTGTCATAGCTACAAAATAAATTCAAAAAGCCTCAGTTTTTCGTTGTTTTTATTATTACTGGCATTATTCCTTCTTTCCTTCATTATTCATCTCCCCCAACTTATGCTGTTGCAGATACATAAACATTTAGCAGTGTATTTTCCTTGTCTTCTGTTTTCCTCATCTGTCATTCGAGGCCTGGCTGCCCCTGGAGGGACTTAAGGAGCTGATCATCTCACTCAAGAGGGATCTATTCAACTGCTGAGCAAGGCTTGGTTCTCACACGCTGTTGCTATAGACCTGCCCTATTGGCCCTAAAAGAAGTTAGGAACCCCTGCGGTGCTTCTGAACTGAGTGCTTACCCGCTTGCGCAGGTGAACCACCTTCCAGGCTCACGCTCCCGTTCTGCAGCATCCCATCTCTAGGTGGATCGTTATTATTTTATATTGAAATTTTATTGGCATGTTTTATTTGGTGGAAATCTGCATTTTAAAATCTAATTTTAAATGTGAATGAATACATAGTTGGATTGCACAAAGTCTATCTTACTAAGCTTGATTGCTTAAATACAGATATGCATCCTAATTAGATACAATGGGCTGGAGAGGGGAGAGGGGAGAATAATTCTCCTGGGTCCTTTTAGTGTTTCCAGCTAGACCTGAGAATTAAACTGATAAAAGAGTACATCAGTAGCTCCACAGAAGAAAGAAATGAGTGATAAACTTGTGAAGAACTGACAAAACCAAAGGGTTTGAGCTAGGAGCAGTGGATTCTGAGAGGTGGAGGGAATGAGTAGCCAGTGAAAGGTTAGGAAGGCAAAGGTTATTCAGTTAATTGGTTTATTCACACCTGTTTAGCATCCTTTCCAGTGACTGGCCACCAGGACATTCTCTTCTCCCTGGAAAGGGTAAGTTCCCTTCTCATGGGAAATCTTAGGTAATGAAAAGGCCCTTCATTCACTTGTTATCTCTCAGGTGATTTTGTCTAGACATAGTCACTATACAAAGAGCATACTTGATGATGTTAGGTCTGGAACCCCTTAAAGTACAATGGGGAAAACAGTTCCCACAGCAAAGGGACCACATTAGAACTCTGGCACACTATAAATAAGTCTAAGGAAAGGCTCACAAAAGTTAGATGTCCTGATATTTTTGATGGAGGATAGAAAATACACCGTATTCTCTTCACCACTTTACTTTTGGTAGCAAGCTTCCTGAGGATTCTTTCTTTATAAAATGTGGTTAATTTTTTTTCCTCTTACACCTTACATATGATTAAAGAGCTTCTTTGGCAAGAAAAAAAGTATTTCAGAGGTATTTTGCCTCAAGGAATATCAAGAATTTAGGGAAAGTGTCAGTTTTGCCTTCAGGAAGCAAGAAGCACTATGAAATCGCCATAGCAGTGAGTTTGAGAGCTACAGCAGACATTTAGAAACATTGGAAGTTAAATCCAATGTATCTTTCTGCTATATCTAGAATCTTCTCTGACAAGCTGAGAAATAATATTGAATAAAGTTATTTTCCCAGGCTAAACAGAAACAGAATCTGTTTCTACTATTACTATAAAACACTGTTTTGCAACCTATACTCAAGAAATAATTTGTTCAACATAAATCTATATTTGTATTCAATTCTTTTAGAAAAAAAGTCGCCTAGATAAAGTTTGAGCCATTATTCCTTTCTTCCTAAGAAATATTTCTACTAAAGGAATACTTTTTAAGTTATATTATTTTTACATGTACACATTATGTCATTTCCATGAAGCTATAAGTTTCAGTTACAAAAAGGTATTAATATACCAAAAATATTGTGAAAGACCAAAATATATTATATTGCCTTTGAACTTGTATGTGTGTGGGTGCGTGCGCACACAGGCATGCAAGAGTGCGTGTGTATGCACCAGAACCTTAGGCTTGAGCTCAGGGCCTCATGCTCGTCCTTAGCATTTGACTCTGGGCTGGCTGATTCTCTCCCACATGAGCCATACCTGTACTTATACCACTTTCCTGGTTAATTGGATATGCAGTTGGTTTGGATTTTCCTCCCTGGGTTGCTTCAAACAATGACCCTTAGATCTTAACCTCCTCAGTAGTTGGGATTTCAGGTGTGAGCCACCAGTACCCAGCCTCTGAGCTGTTTTGTAACCATGAACATCATAGAAAATTTGATTCCATTGTGGAGGCTTGTCCAGGAGATAATACAGATTGTCTTTAGTGGAGATTCAGTTGATTGCCCTCTGTGGAAATTAAACAGTGTTGCCAGTTCCGCACTTATCGATCAGATTCTTTCTAGCATTCCTGATGGGTCCCTATAGTCCCGTTGGCATGACACCTTTCCTTTGAGAAACTAAAGTAGTAGATCAGACTGGGCTCTCCTTGAGAAAATTCAGTATAAACTTATCCATTTATTTCATGTCTACAGGACTACATATTATTGTGGAAAAATAGATCTTTCAACACTAGCATTATATTTTTTAAAAATCTAACAGAGCTTAGATAAACTGAAAACCCAAATCCTATAGCTCTCACTTATCTAAAAAAAATGGCCAATTGGATAGATACACACACTCACCAAGGAGTCAGTAGAGGAGCCTTTTCTACTTCTGGGTAGGAAGGGTCTTATGTGTGGATGATTGTATGTATATATTGACTTTTTTTACCATTTTTCTCAGGGAAGGGGAATTGTTCCCACAATAGCATGTTTCTAATGACTAGATTGGAGTAGCTGCAGTATCCTATCCTGCTCTGTGTCTGGTGCTGCTGGAATTGTTGCAGATTATTACATGAAAAACTTCTGCAGTTATCTTCCATTGATAAAATCCAACCTAAAGGCAAAATAGAATGTGTGTATGTGTGTACACACTTTTATATTTCAGTAGGGAAAGCAGCAATTACTAAATCAATTCATTTAGTATGCTGCCAGCTTCTAGAGATGAAAAATAGTGGGATGGGGGTTGATTCTGCCTTTTTATTAATTTCTTTACGCTGTTGCTAATGTTCACTCAGTCCTACTTATGAGCACCTGTGATGGTGCTCTATGCTTTATGAATTGGTGCATTATTTGTTCAGTGGAATTTCAGATCAATTGTAAACAGCTTCAAGTCAGATGTGCCTGACTATCTAGACATAGACAAAACCACCTACCCTCTTGATAGGCAGCAAACAAGAATGATACCACTGGGACGAAATTTCCCTAAAGCACATGAAATAGGCTAAAATAATAGAAGAGAATTTAAACTGTCCAGTTTGAAAGGGAGATGTAATATGGTTATTCAAGTGCTAAATATTTATTATGATGTAGCAGAGAGGAAGCAGGCTTTGATATTGATTAATCTTAGAGCTGTTATATAGCCTCTACTTACTATTTTTAAGATTTAGAGGCTTTTTAATCAGCTTTGAAGATCAGATTTTTCATGTGTAAAATTAAGAGCATACTATGAAGTTTATGGTACTCTGTTGATAGATGGAAGCCATGAGTAATGGGAATCGCAAAGGGAACCTGCAGTGGAGATGGAGGACAAGATCACGGGAATCCTAGGGGTGAGCAAACCAAAAGTATGACTAGATCCTTCATGCTGAAAATACACACATACAGAGCTAAGAAATGAATTTTAAAATTCTTAAGGTTAATGGCAATCTAACATAATTGACTACATTCCATGCAGATAGTTAATCAGTGCAGTGTTAACAAACAAGCAAGCAAGCAAGCTAACTGCATCTTCTTCTCTACATGTAAATTCAGAGGGGAAGCGGAGGAGGAAGCCTTCTGTCAGCTTCCATCATCAGTGTTACCAGTGCCATGCATTGTGACTTAGACAGCATCGTTCCTCACTGAGGAAGCAGCATTCTACTTTACACTTGGATTTTCTTCCGTAATGATATACTCTCATAAGCAAACAAACTAGAAATGGGGAATATTTAATCTAAACTCCCTTAACCAGTTGATACAGTGCTCCTCTCCTAAGATCATAAGTGCATTGTGTCAAACGTTTTTCCATTTCACTTCCAGTGTTAAGAATAAGCCATGCTTTGTAACAGTTTTGCAACCATCAAACCATCAAACATGGACCAGTAGTTCAGAAAAAGGGCAGTGCAGTTAGGGTGGACTCAAACCTTGGCATATGGGCCAATAAAAATGACTATGCCATCTTTATAAATGTTAATCAATCATGTTACTGCTTGTGCAGAAATCCTCTAAACGTACTGGTTGTGTGGATATCCCCTAAATTTGTTTGTTGAATACTATAAAAGCTGTGCTGATTATGTGCTCGAGGCCTCTTAGCGTCACACTGCACACTGAGTGTGCAGAGGACCAAGCTCGAGCTCGCAAATAAACGACTCTTTTGCTGTTTACATGGGGGAAAAAAGGATAAGCCATGTTTTGATCTTGTATTTAAAGAATCCCATAGGCTCCACTCCTAAATTACTCAAGCTGATTCAAAACTTTGGCAAAGTAGCAGGGTATAAAATTAACCCTTAAAAATAAATGGCTTTTCTGTATGCCAACAATGAGAAAAGTGTGGCTGAAATCAGGAAAGCAACTCCATTTGTAATAGCCCTACAAAAAATAAAATACCTAGGAATTAACCAAAGAAGTGAAGGACCTCTATGGAAAACTTTAAAAACCTGAAAAAGGAAATCAAAACAGAACTTAGAAAGTGGAAAAACCTTCCATGCTTCTGGATTGGAAAGATCAACATCAGGAAAATGGTAATATTTCCCAAGGCTATCTACAAATTCAATGCGATACCTATCAATATTCCAACCTCATTCTTCAAGGAAATAGAACAGGCAATCCAAAAATTCATATGGAACAATAAAAGACCCTGAATAGCAAAAACGATCCTTAACACAAAGAACGGTGCTAGAGGAATATCAATACCATAGTAATCAAAACAGCTTGGTACTGGCACAAGAACAGACCACAGAATGGAAGAAAGACAGCCTCTTCAGGAAATGGTGCTGGCAAAATTGGTTAATAACCTGTAGAAAACTAAAGCTAGATCCTTATATATCACCCTGCACCAGAATCAACTCCAAATGGATCAAAGACCTTGGAGTCAAAGCAGACATCCTGAAAACATTATAGGAAGGAAAATGAGAAACCCTAGGTCTCCTTGACCAGGCCAAATTTTCTTAATAGAGACCCAGAAACACAACAAATCAAAGAAAGGTTGGACAAATGGGATTGCATGAAATTGCAGAGCTTCTGCATGGCAAAGGACATAGCTAGCAAGATCAATAGAAAGCCCAAGCATTGGGAGAAGATCTTCATTAGCCATACAATGGACAAGGGTCTCTCATATCTAAAATATACCTGGAACTCACAAAATTAAAACCCCCAACAACAAATCTTCAAAGAAACAACTGTCTGATAAATAAGTGGCTAAAGACTTAAAGAGAAACTTCTCTGAAGAGGAAAGAAGGATGGCCAATAGACACATGAAGAAATGCTCAACCTCCCTAGCCATAAAAGAAATGCACATCAAAACAACACTGACATACCACCTCACCCCAGTTAGAATGTCTATAATCAAGAACTCTAATAACAACAAATGCTGGAGGGGATGTGGACAGAAGGGAACCCTATTGCATTGTTGGTGGGAGTGTAAACTTGTTCAACCACTTTGGAAAGCAGTATGGAGGTTCCTCAAAAGACCACACAGAGCTCCTCTAAGACCCAGAAATCCCACTTTGGGGCATTTACCCAAATGATCACAAACAAGACTATACTAAAGCCACCAGCACAACTATGTTTATTGCAGCATTATTTACCATAGCTAAGATATGGAACCAACCCAGATGCCCCTCAGTAGATGAATGGATCAAGAAAATGTGGTATATCTACACAATGGAATTCTATGCCTCCATCAGAAAGAATGGCATTGCCCCATTTGTTAGGAAATGGAAAGACTTGGAAAAACTTATGTTGAGTGAAGTAAGTCAGGCCCAAAGAAACATAGGTCCCAGAAGTAGTGCTGTGGCTCAAGTGGTAGAGCGATTGCCTTGAGCTGAAGAGCGCAAGGACAGCGCCCAAACTCAGAGTTCAAACCCCACAACTGACCAAAAAAAAAAAGAAAAGAAAAGAAACATAGGTCCCATGGTTTCCCTTATGTGCAATAAATAGTATATGTCTGAGACAAGCAGAAAAGGTCAGATAAGTTGATGTTAGGTGAAATGAACCCCAAGATAAGGACTCAAATGTTTTTTCTTGCTTGCTATTGTTTCTAACATACTTATAAGATATTTCTTTGTTGCTTTGTATGTCCTTCCCCCACAGTATATAACCCCTGTTCTCACTGTATTTGATGTTGGTATAATTTGTGGAGCGGAAGGGAAAAAACAAATTGTTTCAATAGGAATACATGTGGACCCATTGCAACAATGAGATGTACAAGACGTTATGTCGAAAAAATGCACTTTACAACTTTGGCATGGGGGAGGGGACATGGGAGGGATGGGAAGGGGTGGTAAGGGGAAACAAAGGAGTAGGCAACAATGCTTGATAAGAAATGTACTCATTACCTTGCTCATGTAATTGTAACCCCTCTATATGTTATTTTCACAATAAAAAAGTGAAAAAAGAATAAGCCATGTTTGTCAAATAATTTTAATTTATTCACTAAAATAATGGAGCCTTCTTTTTTCTTAATATATATTTTTATTGTAAAGATACTGTACAGAAAGGTTACAGTTATATGAGCAAGGTAATGAGTCCATTTCCCATCTAGCATTGTTACACCCTCCTTTATTTTTCCCCTACCATCCCTTTCCTCCTCACCTCCCTAACTTCTCCCTTTCCTCTCAACGCCCCCCCCAACGTTGTAAAGTTCGTTTTGAACATACTGTACTGTACATCTGGTTGTTACATGGGGCATCCTGTGTCCTTATTTCAGCATTTTGTTATTTCCTTTCCCCTCCCCAAATTAGAAAAATGTATATACAAGATAATGGAGCCCTCTTAAACCTTCCTGAGACATGGGGTCTAGAGAGGAGATCTCTCTTTTGAGGAGTTGAAGGGAGAGATTATTCACTTGCAGTAACTTTCCAAATGTTTCGTATTCATGAAAACACTATTCTAGGCTATGGAGTGTGCGATTTCAATCTTCTTTGGCTGTGTAAAGAAGCTTCTTGTTGTTTCCAAAGAGCTAAATAAATAGGGAGCAGTACACTAATTTCAGAGTCCTGAGAAAGCAATTACTTCAAGGCTTCTGAAATTGCCTTTTGATGTGGAACAAGAGACAATGGGGGTGGGGGGAGGGAGAACAGAGAGAGAGAGAGAGAGAGAGAGAGAGAGAGAGAGAGAGTTACTTGTGTTGGGAAAGTAATGGCAATTACCATTGGTCAAAGTGCCTATATCTTAAATTTTTTATTAGCTTACATCATTAGTTATATGGGGGTGAGAGTAGATTTCATTGTTTTAGGCACATATGTTTAATTGATTACTAGTTTATGCTTGCCCCAAACCCGAAATATCTTATTCAATTTTCAATGCTATCTCTATAACCTTTTGAGTTATTTTTATCCATGAAAATATGTACTCATGATGTACAATATCATATTTGTATATCTGTATAAACTCAGCAGAGCTAATGAACGTTATGTCTCAGGACAAGACCTGTCTGAAATAATTGATGGTACTGAAACTTATATGTGTTATTTTTTTTTCTGTACATACTTACCTGTATTAAAGCTTCACTTATAAATTGGGTGCCATAAGAGCTTGCATTTACCATGCTTTTGCCTTTCCATTTAAAGTATTTTAAGGCTTCTTTTCCTCAGAACTGAGGTGCTAGTCTCACCAGTCTTCAGCTTTGGGACCATTATTGAATAAACTGAGGGCAAATTAAGTACAATTGAGCCTAAGCAAGGCTATAGTATGACAGTCACTTTGGTGACCCAAACCATTACTAGTGACTGGATAGTTTAGCTTATGTCTACTGGACACACGGGGATTCACACCCTGGTTGGAGTGAGATTTCATCAGAATGTTGCACAGTTGAAACTTATGAATCGTTTATGGAATTGTTCACTTAATATCTGTAGGCCACAAATAAATGAAATTCTAGACACTGAAATTGTGGATACAGGGGCAAATGCTACACTTTTATAAGTTTGGCTTTATTTCATCTAACAAGCTGTCTTCCAGATGATGTGTCTTGTTAAAAATGACTGAATCCCTTCCATTTTTAAAGATGACTACTATTCCCACGTGTGTATTACAATTTTTAAAATCGATTCATTGTTGTACAGTTAGGGTAATTCTGAATCTTGGCTATTGTGAATAATGGGTGTATAGCTCTCTTGACATACTGATTTCATTTACTATAGCTAGTAAGCCCATTAGTGTGATTGAAGGATCATGAAGGTCCTGCATTCAGCTCTTTGAGGAGCCTTCACACTACTTCCCATAAAGTTGTATCTTATTTAGCAGCATGCTAATCATGTTTTTCTGAAAAGCATGCACTAAAAAAAAACTGAATCAGACAATGATTACATTTCATGTCATGTAATTAATCTTGTTGGTTTCAGAGGATCCGCTGAGATTCTCCTTTGAAAGTTTCATAGAAAAGTAGAAAGCTACAGCTTTCCCATTGCATTTGTGGCTTCTGTTAGATTTAATTATACCTGAACAACAGTGATCTCCTTGGAAAATAATGTGGTTGCTCTTCAGCCTTTGAGAGCTACACGCTCAGAGGCTGATCACATGACTGTACCTCAGCACGCTTCTCTGGGGTCTGACTGTTCTTCCCTCTAGCATCAAACTGCAGCCATCTGTCAGGGGCCGGGCCAGCTCCTCTTCCTTTAGGCAGCCATCCCATTGGGTCTTCATCCCAGAAACCTGTTGGCATTCTCTTGTGTCTCAGTTAGAGATGCGTGTAGAATGATGAGTTAGCAATC
The DNA here is from genome assembly GCF_000151885.1 of Dipodomys ordii. NCBI lineage: Eukaryota > Metazoa > Chordata > Mammalia > Rodentia > Heteromyidae > Dipodomys > Dipodomys ordii. Next base: position 5,188,267 of record NW_012267328.1, read on the forward strand.
ACCTGACCGCCCATGGAGTCAGGAGGCTGTCCTCTTACCTTGGCTCTTATCTTCATCTCCACTACTCTCCAGTGCTATGATGGGTGGGGGCTGCATCTATAATACCTTTCATTTCCTTTTCTAGCCTTTCTTATCTCTGTGTTATTTTCATGATACACTTTGCATTCAGCATAGGACCTGCTCCCAAACAGCTGGTTTTCATATCTTTCCCCATTTTTCTTTTTCTTCATTGTACCTTCAGGGAGCAAAAATGTTGATTTATATATTTCAGCGCTGAGTAAATTAGGTTCTTGACACTCACTTAAAATATATTGGCAGATACAATAACAATAAAAAAGAAAAGGCAATATATATGTATATATTTGCAGGTTTAAAGCTAAGTGAACAAAAGATGAATGCCATTTTCTATACAACAGTGGATCTCCTCAAAAAATTACTAGAAAGACCAATTTTTCTGTCTTCACAATAGTGTTACTAAAATAGCAAAAAAAAAAAAAAGCTGAAAAGTAAATGGTTTATCGTGACTTAGTACCAATACAATTATGTCAAGAAGTAGGGCTTCCTTTTTCACTTTGCCCAGCTAATCGTAGATACTAATTGCACTACTGCATTTAATAAAGCACTACTTAATAGAAACCCATGTTCAAGGAAAATCAGCATGATCAAGAATATACTTTGGAGTTTTAAAGAATTCACCCAACTCTACAATTATTAGTATTTTATTTCTTAATAGATATCACACTAATGTGAAACATGACATCCATGCCAGGATGCTCTCCCTCCCTTTGCATCCTAGAGCACTTAACGTCAAGGTGACAAATAGTTTGATTATTCTTAGTGAAAGCAAAGTCTTTTAAGTGATGTGCTCAGGTTATGGGGGATGGGCACTGACCTGGCCTTTTGGAGTGTGGTGGGGTAACCATGGAGCTTGGGCCAGATATGTAGGCAGATACCACAGTTAACTCACTTGAGGCTTGTTGGTCATAAGGCAAAGAGTAAGGACAGTGAGATCATCATGATGAGGACAAAAAGACACAGAATGAATAAACATGTATACCCTGCATTTTAGTAGATAATAACTTCATGTATATGTCTCTTAGATAATCTGTGTTTTAATAAAACTTGGTTTAATGTCTATCTGTCATGGAGATTTGATCTTGTATCCAAAGATATCTACTGACAGAATGGAAAATTATGACTGTTGTTAGTCTTCAGGTCTTTAGGTTTAAGCTATCACTTTTAGATTGATTTAGACAAAAGGAGAAGCTAGCTGGGCATTGGTGACTTACACCTGTAATTCTGGCTGCCCAGGAGGCTGAGGTCTGGAGAATCCCAGATCAAGGCCCTGGCAGAAAAGTCTGTGATTCTCCATTTGCAAACTAAACAGAAAAAAAAATAGGCCTGTATTCATGGCTTAGGTAGAAGAGTGTCAGCTGAGCAAGGGGGTGGTCCTGAGTTCAAGATTTACTATGGCAAAAAAAACACAATCTGGTTGAAAAAGCATAGTCATTGCTAGCAACGATTTTCCAGAATCAAAAGGAAGAAAACACAACATAAAGAAAACTGTGTGCAGTGTCTTTTCATGACTAGTCTTCCTGTTCATGCTTTTCTGTCTTGTTTTGTTTCCAGGTGATGTGTTCTTCCTTTAAATTCTTACACTGCAAGTCAGGATGCTGCTGTGCTATGTTAACCATAAACCATTGCCCCTCTCCCATGGTGTCCAGGGAGAGTTGTCTCCCGCGGCTCCCGCAGATCCCAGAGCCTGCACATGCAGGAGCTCCTAACAGAAACAGCACAGGACTTGCATATAACCTGGGCACATCGCCCTGTGTGCTTTAAAATCATCTCTGGATCGCTTACAAATCCTAATCCACGGAAATGTTCTCTGACTAGTTGTTAGACTTTATCCCTTTAAAAACTGATTGCAAAAAAAGGCTATCTGCTGGGCTCAGGCCTGTGATCCTAGCTACCCAGGAGGCTAAGATCTGAGGATCATGGTTCCAAGCCAGCCCAGGCAGGAAAGTCCATGAGACTCTTATCTCCAATAAACCACCAGAAAACCAGTAGTGGTGCTGTGACTCAAGTGGTAAAATATGAGCCTTGAGCTGAAGAGCTGAGGGACAGCACCCAGGCCCAGATTTCAAGCCCCATGACCAACAAAAACAAACAGAAAAGAGGCTATGCATATTTGAAACAGCCACATTTTTATTTTGAGTATATTTATTTAGTTCATGTTTCAGTGAACTAATAAATAAACAGGCCATGGATATAAAGGGCAGATTCTACCTACTATATGGTACATACATACTAGGTGGTCCTAAATATTCTACACTTACCAAATGGTTGATCCATAGCAGTCTGAATGTCATGGTAAGAATGGACCCATGTAATTTAGTCTTTCATCAGGCCATATTGCACACGCCTCCCCTGTTTGAGCAGGAACAACAACACGGAGATAACTTGCCCTAAAATGAGTCATTCCTCCAGAAACACATTACAGACATGGCCACGAAAAACTGGTCGGTGGGCTTGAGGACTGGGGCTGGTCGTGCCCATTGAGAAACCGGAGACCTTCATCAGTACTATAGAACACACCCACAAGCCAGTAGTTCAGATGGAAATACCAGAGAACCGACAATAGACTGCAAAGCCAAGCCTGGCTTTACATTTTAATAGATGCAGTGAAACTCTAATCCTATACATGTACAACTGAAATTACCTATAACAAGATAAGAGGTGATCTAGGTTTCAAAATCTTGGACCAATTTTTCCACTCTTAAGGACTTTTTAATAATTTGTTCATCAATGTAACTTTTTCATGAACCCTACATAAAATAAAATAAATCAAAATATCTTAGTAGTAGAAAGAGGTAGCTAAATGCAGCCTGATTTGATTTGAATGTACTGAATGAAATATTGGCTGCTCAAGGAAAACAATAAGAGCATTTCTGCCCTAGGATAAGCTTTTCTTATATTTTTCATGGTAGAAAGCTCACAAGTCACAGGAAAAAGCAAGAATAAAAAATGAAGGGATACTTTCAATCATACAAAATAGGATGCAAATTCTATGTAAATAGTTATACTGAATTGCTTCAGAAATATACAGTACCACTTAGATTATTTATACAGATGAATAGGAAAATGAAAACTTACTCTGTAGAATAAACATTTATTTTATAGGGATCACACATCTGGGGCAAAGCCCTGAAGTCTGTTCATGGTCTTGAACAGAATGAAATTCCTAGCATTAGTCTTGGCCACCTTCTCTTTCAATGCCATAAATAGATTTCAGATTGGTTCATACCGTTTGTATTTCCTAGAACCAAGAGGAAGCATCAGGCCTATTTTTTAAAACCAGCCATCTAAGATGACTGGCAGTATGCACCTTGAATTCTGGCTAAGAGCATGTGGACCAGGATCAAATTTAAGATGTCAGAGTTAGCCAATAGAGTAGTGTTCCTGGCTCTAGGCCTAGCATTTATATTGGCATCGATAATGCTTTAACCACTGAAAGTCATTTAAAAGTGCCTGGCTTTAGTCTTCACAGATTGTGAATATGTAATATCCAACAATCATACAAGCTGTACTGGATGAGTTTTAAAGAGCTGTAAAACATTCCCTGCTGGTTAATTTGATTGTTTAGTGAGGTCTATAGTATTTTGGCTCTGACATGATAATCCTACAGGACAGGAGATTAAAAGAGACCCTGCTCCTCTCATATCTCTCTGGTGGCAGCTACATTGACAGCTAAGATGGCCACAGTATGTAGCTGAGGAGATTCAGAGAGGTCTAATAGAGTAATAGAACCAATGTTCCTCCATGCTACCAAACACAGATAGCTTTTAATAAATGAAAATTCTTCCATAGACTGTTTCCTTGGGAGCCAAGCACTCTAACACATTTTGCCCTTTTCGCTTGAGTTATTCTTCAGAGAGGGTCTTGTGGCTTTACCTGAGACAGACTTCTGATCACAATTCTCCTAACTATGATTATGGTCATGAACCACCATGTCAGACTTACTGGTTGAGATGAGTCTTCCTAACATTGATCCTCCTGACCTCCACCTTCTGAATAACTGTGATTACAGGCACGCCAGACCAAGTTTTTCTTCCATAAAGCTTCATTTATCTATATATTTTTGGCTGATGGCACTGGAGGTTGAACTCAAGGCCTTGTGATTCTCTACTACTTGGACCACACACCTTTAGATATTTACCTTTGGGCTCTTTTTAAGATAGGGTCTCCGATTACACTTCCTGCATAGTTGAGATGACTACTGTTTGCGGTCACACTCGGCATTTTGTGTTGTTGGGTTAAGTGTGTCTGGTTTTGGTGTTCTTGGGTCTGGCTTTGAACCATGATTCTCCTGTTCTCAGTCTCTTAACTAGCTGAGATTACAGGCCTGACCTAACCACTCCTGGCCATAAAACTTTGAAAGTATTGAATCTTATGAATTGAAAATCAAGAAGATACTTAAGTGGATGTAAATGAATTATTAACCTTTTTGATTTGTGAATTACACTGGGCTAGTTTTCTGATACTCTCTATATCATCTTTCCCTATCAAAGGCTTTATAGATCCCTTGACTTCTATTAGGAGGTTGTTAAGGAGAGAGAGAGAGAGAGAGAGAGAGAGGAGAGACAGATGCTGACTTCAGAACATTTGTTCTCCTAGCATTGCGGTTTCTCCTTGGCCTGGCCGCATCCCTCAACAAAAGGTCAAATCTTCTCTCCAGGTGGCTGTCTCCACATGACTCTCTTGAAGAAGTTCTGTAATTGCTCTGTCCACTCACCCCTTCAGGGGTGCAAACAGTCCTGGAGTTCACCCTGCCACATCTCTGTAAACAGCCCTTTTATTAAACTCCCTAGAGTTATCCTCATTTGAATGTACCATCTGTTTCCTAGTGGCACCCTGAGTAATATACACATGATCAGACCTCAAAAATGAGTAACACCACCTAGCTTCTGATGATTGAATAGTGGGGTTTGGATAGTCTCAGAAGCCAACTGCAAGACGTTCCTTCCATTTCATAATCCACAGCTAGTGGAGCAAAACAACATCCCAGGCTTTTGGATTGATCCAGTCCGATACAATCACCATGTTCCCTGTGTTCTAGTGTGGAAAAGCAGATAGGCAGCTCTGTTTCAGATCAGTGCTGCACCTCATAAATGAAACACATTCTCCATTTGGTCAGACATGAGAAAGGATGATATGGACAAGAAAAAATATTAAGTTTTAGTGCAGCTTTAATCCATCGAAAATAACTGAACAGCTGCTTACAAATTGCACTTAAAATTTCAGAATGTGCTTTAATTGATAAGTTCTTTTTGAAATGAAAATGTGAACAGAGTAGCTCCCTTTGGTGCCTTTTCGCACATCTACAGGTTCCAAACACCAAACCACAAAAATGAACTTCTCCATCTCTTTCTTTTTTCAGAATTTACTCTTTAGTGTCTCTCTCTCTACCTTACCTTACTTTTCTGATTCAGAATGGCACAGTATTCAAGCTTGCACAGTCTATGTTTCCTTAACATCTTATGCTTGCTCCAATCGATTGTGCATTTAAAATTTTTTAAAAAATTATTGTCAAGGAGAGGTGTTACAGTTACATAAGTGAGGTAATAAGTACATTTCTGTCAAACTTGTTCCCCTTCCCTCATTTTCTCCTGCTCCCCCCCCCAACATACCCTGTTTAAGATTTTTTTTTTTTGGTCGGTCATGGGGCTTAAACTCTGGGCCTGGACGCTGTCCCTCAGCTCTTCAGCTCAAGGCAAGCGCTCTACCACTTGAGCCACAGCGCCACTTCCGGTTTTCTGCTGGTTTTATTGGAGATAGGAGTCTCACGGTCCCTCCTGCCCGGGCTGGCTTTGAACCGCGATCCTCAGATTTCAGACTCCTGAGTAGCTAGGATTACAGGCGGGAGCCACCAGCGCCCGGCCCCTGTTTAAGATTTTTAAGTTGTGTATTTAATGGCTATCTCTTTCTCTGTGTAAGCCTGAAGGCAAGACTTCTGTGCATTCCACCTACCCCTGTGCCTGGCTCATCATTAGGGAATAGAGCTTTGAGTGTAACACAGTTAGTTTGTGGACACTTGGTCTTATACCTACAGCCCAAACTAGCTCGATAGCTTGCAGAGGACACCTTGGGGTGAAAGCACAAACAAACTCTCCAAAATCCCTGTGATTTCTTTTCTTTTTTGGGGGGGAGGGTCTGGTTGTGGGGCCTGAACTCTGGGCCTGGGCACTGTCCCTCAGCTCTTCAGCTCAAGGCTAGTGCTCTACCACTTGAGCCACTGCGCCACTTACGGCTTTTTGTTTTCTGCTTATGTGGTGCTGAGGAATCGAACCCAGGGCCTCATGCATGTAAGACAAGCACTCTACCACTGAGCCACCTTCCCAGCCCTCCCTGTGATTTCTATAATGACAATCTAGTGCACAGCAGGATGCCTTGTATTGAGGGTTCAATGCTAGTAGCAGGAATAAATAGTTCATTGAGCTGTTGATGAAGCAAGAGGAAGAATAAAGATGGAATATTTTTAATGTGCTGTTAATCTATTGCTATTATACTATAAATTAAACAAGGACTTCTAGCTATACCAACATTTTTACTGGAATTTCCAACAGGAGATGCCATGCATTTAATCCCTACTGCCAGTTCATTCAGGAATATACTTGTAAAACATTTTAACTGTTTAAAACAGTGTAGAAAACTGCAAATGACTGCATGTGTGAAGAATAATAGTATTTTATGTTTAAATGATTCATTTTTATAAATGGCTTACAATAATTTGGACCTTGAAATTAACTTATAAATACTTCTAACATAACCGTGTATAAATTCAGGGATAGAGCAGTCTGGTGAAATAAAACGTATTGTAGAATGATTGGATGCATAAATGAAGTTTATAGATGACAGTTTTAAACTATAGGAACATGCCAGATTGGTATCCTGTAGGTCATCCAGCAACAGATAGAAGTGGGAATGCTCTGTCTCAAGGATGTTCACACATGTTTGGAGTCTGCTGTTCTCTAAATTCTGATCATGTCATAGCCTCTGAAGATCCCCAGCTTTAAACAATGTTAGTGCATTCGTCAGCTTGGTGGTATTCAGTGAGGCGACAAAGCCTGTAATATTGTTCCATTGAAACATAAAAGCATTTGTGAAATGAAGGATTGTGAGGGGAAGTGGGTTGAGAAGAAAAGACCATCCTACCATCCATGCGTCCTGCCCCTGCCTGGCAGCACAGCACCTTAACAAAGACGCCCCTGTGAACAGAACATTAGAATATATTTGTTCCTTCTCATTTGCAGAGCTTTATCACAGACTCAGGAAAATGAGTTTGATTATACTTCTGTGTTCCAGAGCCATAGGCACTGAGGAGAGCACTAAGGTAGATAGCGATGCAAGCAAGCACCGAACACAGGGAGAAGAGGGCAACACAGCGGGAGGGAAGAAGGGAAGAGAATGAGAGGAAGGGAGAGAGAGAACTGTCTGTTGCTTATTTTAGCCACAATTTCCAAAGTTTAGCTTCAACTAAGATGCTTTGATTACATTCCTGATTTTATATCGATACCAGTGATATTTTGGCTAAACCTCTGGGAATGATAGCATTATACATTGTTAAAGATTGTTGTTAAGAATACTGAAAGAAGTTATTACACTTCTGGTGAAGTTGAATGTGGCTCTTACCCCATATTCTAGTAGAGGTAGAAATTTACTAAACCTCATTTTAATCATTCAGGTGGTTGAAAATGTTACCTTGTGGTTTTAATTTGTATTTAATATATGTTAAGAAAAGTAGAATATTTTTACTTAAAATGTATGTTACTTTAAAAATATTTATTTATTTCTACTTACACTAGTTATTTTTTCCATATTGTCTTGCAACAGCCAGGGATAGATGGGAAAAAGGAACCATTTGCTCAAAATGTTTAGTGTATTTTCTCTTCAGTTATCTACCATCTAGTTTCTTTAAATTTGTGTATGTGTGAATGTGCCATTTTTATATTTGTATATCAACCTATCTGCAGAAAATAATTACTTTTTGATGTGGCATTTTAATCAATAGTGTCAATTCAAGAAATGTGGTTCCGTTATCAAAATTACATCAAATAAATAATGTGAAAGGAGAAACAACCCAAAAACTCTATTTGGTTTTGAGACTCAACATGTAGTCCTGATGGTTTGTTGATTTATTTTTCATTGCAAATTGAAAAATCCTCTGGTTCTATCAATGCTATTAATTTCTGAGTCATATTTACATTTAGGGGGGAAAAGATGAATAGGAATGCTACTGCCTGACATTTCCACCATTTATAATAAAAAATAAAAGTGTAGTGAGTCAGTCTCAGCCTAATCAAAAAAAATTTTTTTTTTTTTTTTGTCGGTTGTGGGGCTTGAACTCTGGGTCTGGGCGCTGTCCCTCAGCTCTTCAGCTCAAGGCGAGCACTCTACCACTTGAGATACAGCGCCACTTCCGGTTTTCTGGTGGTTTATTGGAGATAGGAGTCTCACGGTCTCTCCTGCCCGGGCTGGCTTTGAACCGCGATCCTCAGATCTCAGCCTCCTGAGTAGCTAGGATTACAGGCGTGAGCCACCAGCGCCCGGCTTTCAAAAATATTTTTAAGGTACATACACTTCTTTCCTTTCCGTTAGCATGGGCTCTCATTAGGACTGTTTTCTCCATGGACAGCAAGTTCGTATGTATTTTTCTTGGTGGGTTGATTGATCTGACCTGTGGGACTCCAGTGTTATCTAAATGAACCTCTACATGTTTCAGGTTGTGATGGTAGATATATTCCGAGTTTGGGCTAGGAATATACCTTGGTGGTGGAGTGTTTGTGAGGTTCTGGGTTTCATCCTGGAAAAAAAGATCAGCATGATATCAGAAAGTGTTTACAAAGCCTTGGGCTAGTTCCTTAAAAAAAAATCTGTGAATTCTCCCTTTTTCTTCCTCTGTCCCTCTCTCTATTTTCCTTCAATTCTCCTTTTTTCCCCTGAGAGGAATTGCAAGCAATTTGGTTGTAATGAACTATACAGAAGCTTCTAGAAATTACCTCCATTTCTATTTGGGGATGTTCCTCCCTGCGTACATACTCTCAGTTCACATGAATCAGAATGTGCACCTGTCTGCTTAAATTAAGGCAGTTTAAACAAGAGTGGGTTAAGTCCCTGGTCTCTGTTACGAATCCCAGGAAAAAATGCCCTCCTCCTTGCCCTAAAACCACAGTTGGAAAGACCTCCTCATCTCCTTCCCCCAGCAGCAGTGGGCCGGCGTCTGCTAACTCAGGTTGACAAGGACTTTATACAATCTAACTATTGCAAATAAAGACGGCGTTCCTTTGGCCCTGTGCTGATTTCAGCTAAGTGCCATTGTGCGCAGAATGGCCTGATTTCCCATCAGCACTGGCTGTGTCACTTCATTAATATCAGCTTCCTCATCGACCCCCTCCAATAACAAGCCCGCCCTGATGGATCCGTCTTGAACATTAACCATCGTTCATGGAAAAACACTATTCCGGTGCCCTGTAAACAAACAAACAAACGAACGAACCCCCCACAAAACTATGAGTGTCCAGTAACTTACTGTTTTCCAATGATGCTTTAAAAAGTTCTTAGAACATGAATAGAAATGATCCTCATTGCTTTCTCCTAATTAGAATTTCAAGGTGTAATTAGGAAGCAGTAGCCCTGAGGTACTGGTCTTCTGTGCCGTCGCTGCTGTTCAGACAGGGCATTTCACTTTCAGGAGGCAATGTTGGGTTCCCTTCTCCTGGATCCGAATATGTGGGGCTTGTTTCAGGTCTTCCAGCACCCCCGCAACCTCCCACCCTGCTCAGCGCTGTGGGCCCCCCAAACGCCAGAGCACTCCTGCTGGGCCGCTATCCTGTCCTGTTGTTTAAAGAAGCATTCTGAGAAAACCACAGGCAACATTGGAGTTTTAAGGGGAAAAAGTAGCTTTCTTACATAGCAAAACTATTTTTTCATTAAGAAAATGCTTAGCAGTCACCTAGCAAATACTAAGCGAAATCTGAGTGACAAGAACATCTGCTCATTTATTTTCTGTAGAAAGAGCTTCAGGAAGTCCCTGCTGTCTTAAGCTTTAGTTTAGAAGAGGCCTCTGGCCATGTTTCTGTGAGAGAACATTCTTGTTAACCCACAGTCCTGTGTCACATTATTATGCTACTCACATTCTCCTTCCGAAGCAAGGCCCCTGGAATAGCACAAACGTGAGTCTTTTAACTTGGCATATCTTTGGCCATTATGGTCAGTTTTGCTGTCTGTTGGTAAAGGACAAGGACCAAAGGACTTGGATTTTGCTTTCTACATGTTTTCCCAAGCCCACATGCTTGGTAGTTCCTTGAGAATTATCTGGAGGCAGAGGAGCGGGGGCTGTATATTTTCACTGTCAGTACATTGATCTCTGCCTTTGTCCTGCTCTGTCAGGGGAGAATGCTGGGCTGTGCCTGAGCCTTCCTTACAGGGTGCCCACAGTGACTACAGAGGAAGAACTCTCTCAAATGAGTCCTATTTTCCACCTATTTTATGTTTTTTCTATCTCCAGCTTTATGAAGTATCATTGACCAAAGTGTTATATAGGCCTGGTGGCCATGGCGATTTTTTGATACCTATATACATTGTAAAGTGATGATCATAATCACACCAATTAATATATCCACCAGCTCATAGTCACCAGTTTTGTGCATAAGGTACGAATATTATTCCTCCTCCCTTTCAAATTGCAAGCGTTGCTGTGTCACAGCAGTGACGTGTCTGCATTGTGCTGTGTAGCAGGTCCGCAGAGTCGATCCATCCTCCACTGCAGCCGCTTCATTTCCTTTCAGCAGCCTCTGTCCTTTTCCCTGCCCCGCAGTCCGTAGCCATCAGTGCCCCACTACGTGGACACAACATGGCTGATGGCTGCTCTTTCTGTGTCTGAGTCTACCAAGTGACACATTTTCAAGGCTTGAATTTTACATGCAAACATGTGCTATCATACTGTAAACAGTGTTGAAATGAACGTGAGAGGGAAGATGTCTTTGTGCCACACTGGTTTAGTATCGTTTGGGTACGAACCCAGAAGTGAGATTGCTATACCCTATGGAAGTTGTGTTTCTAACTTTCTGAGGAATCTCGTAATGTTCTCCCTATTGGCCGGAGCATGTCCCCGGCAGTGCACCAGGCCCCTCTAGCCCAGCTCCTGTCCTGGTTCATCGTTTTGACACTGTCCATCCTAAGGTTGTGAGGCTTGTCTCATTGCTGTTTGGACTTGAAATTCCAGGGTCCTTTTGTGCTGATGAATACGCTCTCATCCCTTACATGACTTGCTGCCGCAATGGGCATTTACTAGCTTAATGTTTCACCCTGTGTATCAAGTTGACGTCTCTTCCTGTGGCAAGGATAGTAAGGAAGGGATTTTGGTATTGTTTGTCTTGACATTGTTTGGTTTTGGTGTTGTTATTGTTTGTGTTTGTTTGGTGTTGTAATTTTTTTCATTCTTTCTAAGGAGAGGCGGCTCCCACTTCTACCTTCACATTACCCAGTATGGATAGTAGGGGGGGAGAGTAGGGGGGAGTAGAAGACCCTCCACGCTTTATTGTTCACTGCCAGAATCTTTGAAGAGGAAATCTGCCACTAGAATTTTATTCAAACAAGGAGGATGAATGTGATTTGAAAGACAGATTTCATGCGAGATTTGACTTTATTTGATTTTGCAAAGAATATTAATATTTCATAATATTAAAAGAAAGCGTGCCTTCTTGATGAGCAAGAGAAGAAGGAAGGAGGGAGGGAGGGAAGGAAGGAAAAAAGGAGGGCTGGAGGAAAGAAGGAGAGAGGGAGGGAGGGAGGAAAGAAGAAAGGGAGGATAGGAGGAAAGGAGGCAGGGAGGGCAGGAGGGAGCTACGAGCCAGGGTGATTTTAATAAACAGTGTAGATGCTGATTCCGCTCCTCCACGGCGCCATATTCAGGGTGCATTTGTATGGCAAATCTTTATTCTCTCATGCCCTCAAACTTACGTCACATGAGAAGCAAGTAAGAAAAGAAGAGAAGAAGGAAAGGTTAGAATGACTTCCGGACAGGGCAGTTCAGGACATGTTGTAGCTCAGATGGGGAGGCAGAGCTAAACCTTTCTGCCTGACTTTTATTAGATTTGAGATATTGGGCAGAACATTGCACCCTGGGGAGCCTTCCTGTGACTGTGGCTGTAGGACTCACGCTTCTACTTCTCCCTCCTGTCTTTCATAAGGTTGGCTTGGTTTGGATGTATTTACAGATTCTTTTCTCCCTCCAATAGGGATAGGGCCCCATCAATACATCGTACATTGGAAATAAAACTAAAAAATCCATGTAATACACCTGGGCCTTGACCGTAAAAACTTTGCACGCCAGCACACTGCCGAGTGTCCATTGTTTTTCCTCATGGAGTGCTGGGGCTGTGGCAGCCATGTAGCAACATGAGCAACTGTCCCGCAGCACAGGGCAGGACCTGAACGAGGATCACAGCTGAAAGTGTGAAGTGTGGTTTCTGATGAATGTGTACAGCTTGCCTCTAATCATAAGGCCAGACAGTCTTAAACCATCTATGTAACAAGAGACCGCATCTACTTGTCTGGTTTTAGAATCAGTGTCTGCCTTCCTCGTACCATCGAAGGTTCCTTGAAGACCTAGAACCATGTAGAAACTGCAGTATTCCTTCAATAAACAGATGCTGACTGAGGAGATAGGTAGAGCCATATGGGCAGGTTTCTGGCACCAGGGGTGCTGCTTAGGATAGACGATTAGGTCATTGGTGAAGTGATCATTTAGTTAATGGTAACATTTTATTATCATGTGTCCCTCACATTAGCGATGTTTTCCAGTCTAGAACAATGTTGTCCTTGTAATATGCTGTTCTCAGGCAGTCATAAACCAGAAGCAGAAGGGAGGGTATTGCAATTCCCAGAATAGCCCCATGAGCAAATATTTAGTGTGTCTGTGCCAAGGCTAGAACACCTTGCTCTGACTGTGCTCACTCCTACTCTCTACTTGTCTTTTTGCCCTCGTTCCCAGATTCCCTTCTCTCCTCTCCTTGCAAACTCTCCAGGAAGAGTCTTAATTAAGTTTTTGAAAAGTGCTCAGGGCTTTTTCCAGAAGCTCTTAGAAATAGAAATACATTCATATAAAAGTAAGATTTGAGAATCGGTTTTCTTAAGACGAGATAGAAAGAATGACCTATTCCCCTCTTTTGCTAAAAATATACCAGGGAACATGTTACAGGAGGAGATACTTATGGGGCCAAACCTTTATTCAGTCTCAAGCTATGTGAAACTGGCAAAAACTGGTGGCAAAAAAAATGACATTAAGTTGCATCCAAATGGTACTTCACTTCTGCCAATGATTGAGTAATCCAGCTCCTTTGTGAGCTTGGTCCTCAATACCCAAAGCCATGTAAATGACTCTTCCTCACCAAATAGACTTACTGTTAACCAACAGTAAATTAGCGTTTGTTCTTTCTTAGAAAGGTCACCCCTGTGCTCAGCGGCAGCTCTCAGGGAAACCCACATTACTCCAGCGGCTCATCCACACAGAATCTGGACTGAGAAGGCTTTCAGTCTGTCGCCTCCATTCGCTGGCAGCTACACCACACCAGATCTCATCACCGTGTCTGAGAGCTGTCACACATGCACACAGGTCCTGCAGTCCAACACAGTGATCACAGCATCCAGAACACCCCCTGGGCAGAATAATCATACTCACCATTATGAGTGGTAGTGAGCGATGTATAAATGCACTTCTGGTATCACACAATGGTACAACCCTGGATCCATACAGTGATTGATATAATGTAGGCGCCTCCTAAGGAGGGCAGGCTTAATTGTACTTCAGATGCAACATTAATCACTGTTTGCAAAGTGGAAGGTTATTGCATGGACTCTACGAAAGCTAGCAGTTTGTTGGTAGGATTTACAGTAGCTGTTTCTGTCGTTACCATAGATCCGACTATGCCTCTAGCGTGGGAAATGAAGGTAGTCATCCTGGTGGTCACACAACAGCTCATTTTAGGGAATCTAACTAGCCACAGGTTGGGTGTCTGGAAAGCAGTGTCTGTGAGCTGGAGATAGAGTGCAGGGCATCTGTTGGCACCGAGGCCACGGAAGGGAAGAAAGCAGTTGTTGTGGAGGGAGATTATGTACATCCCCACCAGCCCTAGGACCTTGACTGGAGTTGGCGGGGGCCCTTTGGAGGAGCCCAGGACGGGCTCAGTTTGTAAGGCTTTCTGTCCTGTGTCGATCAGTCCCTGAATCAGGCCGAGCTTAGAAGACCTGCCTTGGAGAGGTAGCCTGCTTCAGCTGAGGCCGTCTCCAAAGAGGCCTGTAAGCACTGTTAGCTTGCTTTACCCACTACAGGAGGGAAGACGCCCATTTTAATCTTCCAGATGCTCCCCAGAGAAGCAAGCAGGATGTGCCAGGGATTCCCATGTAAATAAAATTAGGCATCTTCCTCTACAAACTCAATGCAATTATTTTATCATAAGTATTTATAATAAAGTACACCTAAGGAGAACTGACTCAGATCAGTGATATCATGGTGTCGCGGTGCGTTCCTAATTAAATGGACAGTCACTCTGTAGCTGTTACTGCTGTCGCCTTCCCTCTTACAACGTCCCAGACTAGACAGCATAGAAGGTCACCCTGAGTATGGCCAGGGCTGAAGCCACCAGGGGTCAGTGCACACAAGCTAGACATCAAGGCAGTGGGAAGCTTTAACACCAGGCTAAGGGCAGTCATTCGGGGCCCTGAGAGGCCACTGCCCACCCATGCCACTGAGGAGCTTGTTAGAAATGTGCATTACTAGTTCCACCCCAGAATGATTCATTACATTAGGTATGAGGGTGCACTCCATTTTAATAGAGCTTCAGGTAGTTTCTTGTTTTCTCAAGTTGAAAATTATTCAGGGAATTTGTAGCCTGACTCAGGATAAGGGTTTATGACTCTTTCCCTCCCTTCCTCCCTCCCTCCCTCCCTCCCTCCCTCCCTCCATTCCTTCCTCCTTCATTTCTGCCTGCTTTGATTTGTTTTATTTTACATTGCTTTCCACTGTAGTTGAGAAATGGTGACTTGGCAAATGCAAAAGAAATTCTAGAAAGCAAGTTTTAAGGTTCAAACTTTCCCACAGTACTGAGACTCACCAAACCTTAAAAAAATCACAATTTGGTCCTTCTTTGTATTGCATTAACTTTAGAGTTGGCAGTGTAGCCTTGAAAGCTAGGGTTCTAAGGTGTATTCCTTAGGTGCCAGTTATGTGATAGAATACCTCATGGTTCATTTGGTGTTAATCTCTCTCTCTCTCTCTCTCTCTCTCTCTCTGTCTCTCTCTCTCTCCTCTCCTCTTCCTCTGGACATATTTTAAAACATCTCTGAGATGCTTAATTGTATCACTTTAAAACACAAAATCTCTCTGTGTGTCTTTCATTCATACACACACTGGAGGGATTAAAACTTATTTTACCTCTCCCTCAGGGTTCTCTGTAAAGAAGAAATAAAATCACACATGTGCAGAGTTAGTTATAAACTGTGGATTATTATAGGGTCACAATTGTGATAGCATAGTTCTTATGTAGACTGATTTTCACATTCCACCAAACACAGTTTTACTTGATTAATTCATGGGTAATTTTTATAAGGCAACCTTATTAAACTAATAGTTTTCAGCATGAATGTTTTCACATATGGGAAAAGAGAGAGAGAGAGAGAGAGAGGGAGAGAGAGAGAAAGAATTGTACATCACTGAAGTGTTGGCATTTCTTATGTAATATATCTAGTTTTCCCTCTGGCTATGAAATCAGGAGACACAGTTTTAACAAGCATTTAACCTGGAACAGAGTTACTGTGGTTCCAGCTTCTTCCTTGCAATGTGTCCATTTTCTCAGGGGACAGCAAGGGTGCCAACGGCTGTAAAGCCGTCCTGTCACATGTTTTGAGTTGCTTTAGTGTTGGTGAAACCATCTGTAAAAATGGACACTGGTCTCTCTGGGGTCTTGGATCTACCTCAGGGCTCCGCAGGTCCTGGGAGGAGCACAAATAACAGCTCATCACCACCAACGGATCCATCAGAGTAGACCCCGTCTCGGGTAGGAGAGATAGGGTACCCACCAGAGGCCAAAGCGAATGCCTCCCCAAACTGAGTCCGTCTGTGATTTCCAAATATGCCAACTAATTCATTGCTATTCCTCCTTGATCTAGGCTGTAATTACTGTTTCATTTAGAATGTTCTAAATGTTGGGATTTATTTTGTGGTCTTTCTCTCCCTCCCCCACCCCAGTATGTGTCTCTATTTTCATTACATTTATTTATTTATTTAGTCAGTCATGGGGCTTGAACTTAAGGCCTGGTGTTGTCCCTGAGCTTTTTTGCTCAAACCTCATGCTCTTCCACCTTGAGCCACAGCTACACATCTAGTTTTCTGGTGATCAATTGGAGTTAAGAATTACAGAGACTCTCCTGCCTGGGCTGGCTTTGAACCACGATCCTCAGATCCCAGCCTCCTGAGCAGCTAGGATTACAGGTGTGAGCCATAAGAGCCTGGCTTTCTGTCTGTTTCTTTCTCTGGACAATGAATCTGTGTGGTAGAGAAAGGGTTCTCATGCTAATAAATTGAAGTTTCTGGTACGCAACAAGTTTACATATGAGATGAGTACCACCCTATCTCAATTTTCTCAGGAATGCTGAGCCAGAAGTACCTACATAAGCTACCCCTAGCCTGACTTCTAGGGGCTGTGTGGGATTTCAACCTGGCTGCATTAAGCTGTGAAGTTTAAGGAAGTTTGCTGCATAGAAAAAGACAATAGAATGTTTCTTGCACAAGTAAATGACTATTTACTGTAAAAGCCTTGGGGTGACGGGGAGACAGTGCATAGAGAGACGCAGGGCACCCTTGGGTCTTGTTTGTATCTAAACTGGAAATGCTTCTAACTTTTTTATTTTCACTGTTTGTAAAAAATGACTACTGAAAGATTTAAGTTTTCCAGCCTTGCTTTTTGTTGAGACTTTTTTTCTTAAGCAGAATGTTTTTCTTAAGAGACACACATATCAATTCGTTATAAGGTATTTTGGAGAATCTTTGCATCAATGTAGTGCCTTTAATGTTAGATACTGTCTTAAATTATTTCTCATTACTCACTAAACAGATGAAGTATGAAGACTTTGCAGACAGCAACTTTTATGTCTTTCCAAGTTTATCAGAGTCCCTAACATACAGCAAGGGTCTACTAAGGTATTGAAAACATGTGATTTCTATTTTCTATGGGGTAAAATAATTCAGAGAGAAAACAGACAGCTTATTCAAGTCATACCCTTAGTTCTTGGGATCTAGGCCAAAATAACCCCAGCCCAACATTCTTCATAAGGAGATACATGTCACCCAGGAAGTGCGGCTGCCCACGGGAAGGCATTGGTAGAGGGACCAACCAAACTCGATACCACATGAAGTTGCCCCTGAGCCCAGTATTAAAAGTCACAGCGTCCTTGTATGGGTAGTGGTCACGTGCTGGGTTCGGCCTGTTGATAGGCAGCAGGAGCAGGACCCCACCGTGGAGCCCACACATGTGTTGATTCTGGAAACAATTCTGCTTCTCCCTGCTCGGATGTTGTCTACAGATGGAGCACAGTGGCAAAGCTTGACTCTTTCACGTTTCCTTGACAAAAGGCAATTCCAGAAACCATCTCGATGCTGCTTGTGTAGTCATCCATCCACACTGGGAAGAAATTCTGTCAGAACTTGTCACTTTTATTTAAGCAAGGCCTTGACATTGAGCAACTTTATTCTAATTGTGCTTACATTGGGTCTGACAGTTTCAAAGTATCTGTGCGTTCATTGTACGTGCTCAGATAGATAATTTGTCACCCAGCATTTCTCTTTGAGCAACTCTGATAGATTTTTTTCCTTCCCTCAGCCCAGTTTCTAGAGAACAAAAATAAAAAAAGCTTGTACTGAAAACAATCATTTTTTTCTCCAGTTCTCAAGGGATTGTGTGACAAAAATCCCCACAGGACCGAAACAAACACAATTTATTGTTAGGAAGAATGGAAAGTAGAAATAAAAGATACAGAACCTATAAAGAATGGAATCCTATTTATTTTTAGTTTCTGTTTGGATCTTATATTTCCAAAGAAATGGATTCCATTTGCTCAGTTTTGTTGCCATTTACAGATCTCCCTACAATGCAGTTTTAAATGCAATATGAATAATGACCTGTAAGCTCCATCTTCTTGTCCCATCTAACTAATCTGTTTTAATTAATGACACACGAGGACACTGTCTTAATATCCCACTTGCTTTTATAGGGTATTTCATATAACTCTTGCCTGCAAGAAATGATAAGTCATCTTCAGTTTTCAGAAGTGGAGCACACAACTCAGAGCAGCTGAGCCTCCCTTTCAAAGGGATTTAAAGAAAGTTCATCCCAGAGAGATTATTATCTATGAATGTACTCTACTGAAATACAGCCACATCTGTCACTATTTTTGGAAGGTAGATGCGTGAATTGCCTTATTAAACTATAGAATCCAGACAAGGAAATGATGCAGATGAGCTTATGCTTGCAGAATTTTTACAGTTTCAATTAGCCTATCCCTCCATAGGTGAAGAGAGCTGAAGTGCCTCATGCCATTTGTCAGTGTTTAGAGGTGCTTCATGTGCCATTGCCGAAAGGTAAATGTGTTGAGTATTACCGCTAAACATCCTTCCATAAACAGGTCAGCACCCACAACGAAGACTAGTCCAGCCCCAAACGGGGGTGTTGAAGTGGAGAGGCATTGCTCTGAGTGCAGATCCAGCCAATATCATGCCTGGACCCCATGTCCTGTGGCGGTCAGCCCAGTGATGGCACCCACATCAGGAAAGCAGGAGAACAAGAGGGAATGTGGCCAGGTTCCTGAATGCATAATGAAGCAACTCAATCTACCAGGCCCAAAGCCTGTCCTACCTTATTATTGCTTAAACATAGTTTGTGGTAGATGGTGTTTTCACAATTATAGCAGAAACAGCTTATTGAAAACACTGTTTTTTTATCACTTCAGGAAGTCAGCATTTACTTAATGAAATATCAGTGTTTTGGATGTTTATCGTGGATTGCATGTTATCATTCTGATGGTTGTTGATACAGTTTCGAAGCTGGGAGGGGCTGTGTGGGTTTTAATCCATAGCTTTCCAAATAACCATGGGGCTTAAATTTTATTTCAAACTTAAACAGACTATGCCTAGTAGTATTCCAATAATCGTAGCAGTTGGCAGTGGCTGTACCAGCAGCCGCAGCCCGTGTATTTGCTGAATTCCAGGCACTTTGCCAAGCACAGCACAAAAATTATATTTTAAAATTCTAGCATTAATACCACAATGTATGGTAGCTATGAATATGTAAGAAACAGCTCACTGTTTTCCTTTTCTCTTTGGTAGTTGTGAGGTTTGAATTCAGAACCTAGTACATGGGAGCCACTCCCAACCATCTGTAGCATTTAGTCATTTCTCAGCTAGGGCCTGGCGTTCAGACCCAACCTCAGGTCAAGATCCTCATACGATGCTTCCCAGCCCCCAGATAGCTGGGATAACAGCTGTGTTTAACCCCCTTTCTTAGTGGATTAAAACATTCTTAGTGGATCTACCCAGGTTTCTAGAAAATACTGCCACCAGATTTACAGGCACCGCAGATCTCTGAGCTCATATGTACTGTGCAGATATTAAGCTCTCCTGTTTGCTGGAGCTTTCTGGGTTAGACAAGAGGCAGAAGCATCTTTCTTGTTTGGTAAACGAAGAAGTTAGATAAAGAACAAGGCTCCCTGAGGATCTGAAATCCATAAAGTGAATGCTATAAAGACTCATAAATCCTGATCTCCTTTTGCTGAGTGTGGGAGACTTAGAACGTTCTTTCTGTACACGACTGCTCTGTGCCTGTGACCTGAGAGCGTGACGCTATGCCCACTCTGCCATGTACGACCATGAAGAGCTGAGTCTTTGCCAGCCATTGAGTCACCCCGAGGACGGAGAACACCATGATGAGATTAGCTTCCTGACTCCATTTGTCCTGCACATAGTCCTGAGAGTGAGGACTCAGCCAGATGCCACAAGAGTATCCTGAACAGCCGCCACCTAACATAGTAATTTTTGGTGGCCCTTGATTCTTATTTTAAGATTTTTAACACCCTGCTAGTTAGTCACGCGCCCCAGCACCCCCCATGTCTGCGGCTCCCTGTGCAATGTACACAGGACGGGTAGAGCTTGCAAGTTCCTTGTCATGAAGAGCTGACTCGAGCTTTTCACCCTGATGACGGACAGCTGTGGTTCCCTGACACCCCCTTGCCCTGTTTCTTCTACACCGGAGTCGGAGCCTAAGAAAGCTGGGCTTCCCCTTGGGGGGCCATCAGGAAGTTCAAACCAGGCCATCCTTGGCCTGCGCTTTGGACGTCACCACCCAGACTCACCACTGAAACCCAGATGTTCCCTGCTCCCTCAAAACCAACTTGAGCACCTACTCCTCTTTGCATACTGACACTCAGTAATAAAGATCGGCAGGCTCTTGTCGGGTGCCTGTCACATTTCCAGTGGCAGGTCCCGCCTACCTGTGTCGGATAGCCAAAACAAAACACTTTGCGTATTTCCCCTGTAACGTATCCATAATAACTTCTCTGGAAATTTAGTAAGAAACAGAGGCATTCACATTTCTCATGGCCAAGGGATGTGGCATGTCCAAGGTCCCTGAGTCTCCAAGTGATGCTGTTATAAAATCAATTTCTTAGGACATCCAAATTGTCCATTGAGTATTCAGGAAAAAAGGTGAATATGAGGAAATGAAGATCACAGAATAGGACCAATTTGACTATTTCTACTTGAATATGATGGAATTGAAGAGCAGTAGGAATAGCAAGGGGCTTTCCAAATTGTGTTTGCATATCCACAGAACTAATTTTTAAACTATACTCCTTCATTTTTTCCTCTTGTTAAATGGAAATTATGCATTCATTATTCTGTTTTTACATTGATTAAGAATCTACATGAAATGGATTTTTAAAAATAGGGTACTAGAGTGAAATCAAGGGAAAAGAATGATGAAATCTTTTGCTACAAAGCTACAGAATTATGTTTAAACCTCTTTCTAAACACCTTCCAGAAATGTATACAATGTGTTTAAATAGCCATCTCTTTGGACATTGTTTACTAACGGTACAAGACAGGAAAGTGAGCAAATTCACAGCACTACATTTTTAAAATAGCATGTAATAATGATTTTACAAGGAGACTTGCTTACAAGTCTCATGCAGCATCCTGCTATTGCCCATAATAACACCAGGTATTGTAATATCGTTTTATGCTGCTTAAAAGTCTAAAAAGCAAGAAAAGAGTCAAGTCAGCAGAGGAACTAGCTTAAGAAATCCAATATTCTCCATTTAACTGTAACTCCTCTGTAAGTCTCTTTACAGTAAAAAGTATTAAAAGAAGAAATATAGTATCCTCATGATCATTCATCTAATAGTGTTTATACACTGTTTATTTGTAAGAGACAAAAATGTGTGCAAATGGTCAAATTAAAAATTAATAACATTAACTGTGATTCAACCAATCAAAGTATAATTTGCTTTCTTGAACTCTTCTCTGAAATTGCTTTCTTCAGTGGAATTACATTTAATCAGTGTGAAAGCTTGGGCCATCTGGTGTGGCATTCTTAGTGCTGAAGTGAATGCACTGTGATCCAGAAACTTAACCTTTGATGCTATACTTCTCATGCGAAGCTGAAGCTTCCCGAATGATGTGGTCCAAGCAGGTTGTACCCAAATCTCCAAGTACTCATGTTCTATCTTCTCATAAGTTTCTATTTCATTTAAGTAGTTTCAGAGAGAGAAATGAACAACGTATGATAAAAGACATGCATCTGAATGCCCAAAGTGAACAAAAATGACCACAGCCAATATTTCATGAAATTTATCACACATTGTTAGTGGGATTGTAAATTATTGAAATATATTTGGCAAAAGCCCTGGTGGTTTATTATAAACTTACATCTATCTCATTTCCTAGATCCCTTTATTAGATATTTTTCCAGGATGCAAGAAACCGTATTCCCAAGAGTCATTTGAAAAAAAATTGCAACAGTTTTATTTGTTACTGTTACAAATAGAAAAATAGTTAATTTTCTGTTCTGGAAATATAGGTAAACATGGCTTATCTAGTGGCATACTAATCAGAAATATGAAGGGCATTTTCCCAATAGATGCAATAATATTGATGAGTCTCAAAACATTATTCCTTGTGGAATAACTGACCGAGAGGACATGCACAGCCCATTTACATGAAATTCTAGAAGAGGTGACCCCCATCTGGTACCTTAAAGTACAGCAGTGATTGTCCCTTGGAGGATGGCAATGCGGAGTTCTTGGGAACAAGGATGGTATTCTATTGAAAAATGAGCTTGCTTCGCACAGTAACATGCAATGGTCATGCGAAGACAGGCTTAAGATTTGTGGGTTTCACCACATAGATGTTTTTTTCTTATAAATGTGGGCTGAGTTAAGAGAATGATGTCTGGGAATAAGGGCATGTACCCGCAATTTCAGCACACAGGAGTCTGAGACAGAGAAATATGAGAGTTCTAGACCAGCCTGGAAATTAGTAAATAAGGAGAAAGAATAAAAAAAGAAGGAGGGATAAAAGCAAATGAGACAGAGGAAGGAAGGAAAAAAGAAAGGAAAGAGACAGAAAAAAAGAAAGAGGAAGAAGAGAAAAATGTGATGGTAGAACAGTAGATATGAAAGTAAACAAATACAGAAGAATGCAAATTATATTGCTATTTTATTTAAATAAATGAGGAAAAACTTTTGAGGAAACCCACGGTATGAAAGTACGGCTTTCAAGTTTAGCAGAGACAGCTCAGTTCTAGTTGTGGTTGAATTTGTGCAGAATTTGACTGTCCATCAGTTTCTTCTTACCCAGCTTGTATTTGAGGAGGCTTTGTGGGTATCCTAGGATCCCTTATAAGTCTTCTGACCCTCCTTATGGGAACTTATTTTCTCATTTGAAATACTTTTCCTCAGTGATCTGTTCATCCTTTGGTCTTACGGCACCGTTTTATAATCTAATAAGGTAGACTGTATTTTCTGTCCAAATCTTTCTCTTTAGATTCACTGCATGTCTCCACATATCTATTGACTATCACAATATGTGTGGTAATGCTAGTATTAACAAACAAGAGTCACTAGCAAAATACTGGATCCATGTATGAAAAGGAGCAGCAAAGCTTGTTGGAAGTGGTTTGGGAAGGGGGAGCGCGAGGGGGAGGAGAGAGAGGGTCAGGGCACATGTGTGGCCAGGGTATCTGCTATGTGTAGATGGATATGTGAAACCTGAACACCTTTCTGCAACTAATTGATCCTAATAACATGCTTTTTAAAATGAAAGCTAGCCATAGTTCCGGTTTTCTGATAAATGCATTTCATGAATTCTTTCAAGGTCAGAAGGTAGGTTCTCACATATCCATTTAAAGATCGAGGTTTACTGGTATGTAATACATGACAAAGATGTCTATATTCGGATTCCCAATTTCACACTGTCAACTCTTTTATCACATTCCTCTCAAGATAAATATGCCAGGGCTTGGCAACAGAAATTCAATCCCAATAGATCCTACTGTGAAGCCATCTTTCTGATTTACTATGCAGTGATATTCCAGTTCTTAATCTATTGACTAACTCAAGACGCTGAACATTTCATCTAACACATCCTCTGTAATAAACCCCAAAGTGTGGTAGGTTCTGTTCTCTTCCCTCTCCCATCCTGCCCTCCTGTTCCAAACAGCAGTCACCCTCCTCCAAGCCCTGCAGCAGCTCCCTAACTGCTGTTCCCGTGCCAGGTCATGGCCTTTCCAGTCCACTTTTCACAAAGCAGTGTGAATGATTTCCTGAAGTCAGATCTGATCACGTCACTTTCTGGCTTACTTAAAGCCCGTCAATGTCACTCCACTGCCTGGAGGACAGAGCTCTCCTCCTTTAGAGAGCTGCAGGGTCATTCGAGACCCAGCATCTGCAAAAAGCCATGGCTGCATTTCCAGAAACATTCCACTTCAGCCGAGCGCCACCAAAGGACACCTTTGCAGGGGCTTCCGCATGCTGCTGTATGCATTTCTCAGACTTGAAGGTTACTTTCTCCTTCCCTCATTCAGTATGGCTGTATCTTGTCCTGCACACTTGACCTTAGATGTAACTTCCTCCTGATGCCTTCTCTCACCCACCAGCACCCCTCCTGTCTTCCCAGAGAACGCAGGCATTAGCCTGGCTGAAGAGCTCAGCGTACTATCCCCTAATTAGACTCTTTCTGGCCGGACGCTGTCACTGCCCGTTATGACCCTTCAAGGGTAAGAATTCTAGCTTTCTCTTAGCTTTGTTTTTCCAAGAAACAAAGTCCAAGAGAATGATTTTGAGTGCAAATGGTTTTGAAGATGGTCCTAGGAAATCCTGGTGAGCGTAAGGGAGACCAGAGAGATAGAGAGAAAGACACCCATACGTCTGGAGCTCATGATGCAGATACTCTCCAGGTGCCAGTGTAAGCTCTGTACCTCAGAGGGACCCCTGCCTGGGCATGGGTCACCTTCTCACGGGCTTACTTGCTTGACCAACTCTCCCGACTATACCATCCCATCAGACTTCATGGCTGAAGGCACTGAAGAGCAGGGCAGCTCACTATGGAGTGGAGAGTGACTGTCCTCTCCATGACACTTGTCTCCTCTATGTCGATGGTGCAGTGAACCGCAGGAACTCCACATGAAGGTACACAAAAGCAGGTGGTTGAAGTTTGGGATGTGGGGGATGGACATGAGCCTCGGCAGTATTTGGCAGTTCACACTCAGAGATGCTCAAGACCTGCTAAGTGTGTGACTATCTGAAAGACAGGAAAGGAAAGGCCAGACTTCATGTGGCTCTATCTTCACACTCCAGCATTTCTAGTACTTAGTCCTTCATAGATATTTTGAATGAATAACTGATTAAAGGCTTCACAAAGACAGAAGTGAGACTTTGATCTGGATACACACACACACACACACACACACACACATACACACACACACACATACACACACACACACACACACCCCGTGTCATAAGCCCCTTCAGAGTGTCCTTGTTAGACATGTCCCCTCATTATCTCTGCGTGGGTGCTGTACAGAGCCCTGCACACTATTTAATCATTTGTAATAGTGCACGTTAGGGGAGAGGAAGGGAGCAGCCTCCTCTGCTCTGCCTCAAGCAGAGGCTCATGACTCATGGGAGGAGGGCTGCCATGACCCAGTTTGGGGGCCTGACCACTTCAGGAACATTTAAAACCACCGTGTGGGGAGGTAGAACACAGATTAACTGTTGCCACTTGAGCTCTCCTCATATCGGAAATGGAAAGACAGCTCCAGTCTCCAGGGCCATTACTCTTTGCAAAAGGAAAAGGAACTAAAGTGGAGGTGTGGGTGTGGGAGAGGCTGAGTCTCCAAATAGCTCCCTGAAATGCCATCTGGAACAGGAAGGGCTTGGGGGAAAGGACAAAGGACTCTGTCTAAACAACCGCAGGAAGTAGCTGCATTCAGCTTGGGCTTTTCGTACATTTGACATTTTTTAAAAGAGCCTTTTTTTTTTGTATGTGAATTGTATAGGTAACACCAGGGTCTACTTTGCTCATAGTGATTTTTTGGGGGGGAGGTGGGGTGGGGCGGGAGAGTAGAATGTGTTTTTCTTTAAGAAAATTCTTTCGTATACTGACCATATACAAAATACTTTAAAATCCAGATTTAAAAAAAATCACAGAAAATTCTAATCTAATCACATAGTTCTTTACTGAATATAAAACCATTTTTATGAAATTTAAAATACATCTGAGGATTTTAGAAAACTCAGAGGGAGGTGTTTCGGTTATTTTCATTTAGGCAGTACTGGGGTTTGAACTCAGGGCCTCGTGACTGTTACGAATTGTTTTGCCACATGAGCTATGCTTACAGTAGTTTTGCTTTCTTAATTTATTTTTTTCCAGGTAGGTCTCAGCCTGTCTTTGCCCAGTCTGGCTTCATCCTCCATCTCTTTTTCCTAGTGGTTGAGGAATTATAGACCTGACCCCAACATGCCTGACAGGAGTTAAAAAAACAAAACAAAACGTTAATAATCTCTAATGCACTAAGCAGCATAAACATTATTAGCATTTTTCCTTCTGTCTATGTCTATTGTTTCCCTAGCTACCGAACTTGGAAGTTATCTTTATGACATTCAGATTTAAAATATTGCAACAATGATGACCACAAGACACTATATTGGAAATGAGCTCACAACGTTGGGGGGAGGCGGAAAGAATGTGGGAGGTGGGGGAGGGAAGAGATAGCAGGAGAACGACAAAGCAGGGGTAACAATGCTCAACAAGAGATGTACTTATTATCTTACTCATGAAACGGTAACCCCTCTGCACAGCATCTTTACAATAAAATAAATTTTTAAAAAAGTAGATTTTTTTCCTCCGCTGTTAATTCCGGAGACCCATGTTGACATTCTCAGAGAAGTTACTTAATCAGGAAGGAAAACACTGGGAAGAAACGAGAGAGGGGTGACACTGTTCATTACATAGCTTATGTAACTGTAACCCCTCTGTACATCACCTGTACAATCTAAAAAAAGGCTGCTTAAGCTTTGCTTTGGACATGGATGCTTTTCCATAGCTAGTGCTCAGATGGACGGCAGTGGACTAGTGATTCTCCTTGGAGAACTTTCTGTCTGAGCTTTATTTAAAATCGGCTAGCAGGGCTGGGGAGGGGCTCAGTGGTAGAGCGCTTGCCTTGCATGTTGAGGCCCTGGGTACAATTCCTCAGTACCACATAAGCAGAAAAAGCCGGAAAAGTGGTGCTGTGGCTCAAGTGGTAGAGCGCTAGCCTTGAGCTGAAGAGCTGAGGGACAGCGGCCAGGGCCAGAGTTCAGGCCCCAGGACTGACCAAAAGAAAAAAAAAAAAGCAGCTAGCATTGAAACATCACCAGAGGGCCTTGGGCACTGGGCACTGGGAGTCAGGCTGATGGGTTCCAAAACTATGGGTAAAGAAAGTAGCAAATGCTGGTCACAGACAACTGTTTTTTGTTTTGTTTCATTTGGTTCTGGTACTGGGATTTGAACTCATGGCTTCTGTCTTACTAGGCAGGTGTTCTACTACTGAGCCAGCCCCTGTCCACACAAGTTATTTTGGGATGAGTCTCACTGATTGCCTAGGCCCATGTCTGGATTATGATCCTCCTGTTTTATGATTTCTGCTGTAGCTAGGAGAAGAGTCGCTTGCCACAACACCCAGCTGCTTCTGTTGAGATGAGAGTTAATGGACATTTCTACCCAGGCTGGTCTGCGATTTCAATGTGTGTGTGTGTGCATCAATTTATAATTAAATTTTCACAAAGAACAGTACAAAGGCATCAGCTTTAAAGGTTTTATTTTGGAAAATGTGTCCCTCACATGCCTGTTCTAGGTGAAACACTGAGCTAGAAATCTGTAACCCTGTCCCCCTTGTTACCTTTATAGGAAAGCATCACATGCCTGTTTTGCAAATGCCAGGGTGTGCATGGGGTGTGTACCACAGGAGTCCACCTGGGTTACGGTTGCTCACCATCAGTCTTGGTGTGGAAACATCAATGGAAGACACAGACAGAGATGGTTCAGCCACTGGCACTGTAGGTTGTGCCAGTTACATTCTGATTGTCCGTGTAGTCATTGTGTTTACAGAAATAGGACTGATGCCTTTCTATTTTTAGCCTTGAACCCAGGATAGAAGCTTCGCCGGGGGCTCCCAGTGACTCAGAGGCCCCTGTCTCTTTCTAGCTCTGCAGCAATGATGACGTGGACAGAGTCAGAAGTCCCACTCTTTGTGGAAAAGCTTGAGGCTGCTTTGGCCGGCAGATCACCGACCCACTTGGCACTCTTGCCGTGGGACTAACCAGAGACCCATTCCTCCTGACCCACATGAACTCCTAGAACACACTAATGAAGGACTTAGCCTGACAATGATGAAACCAACCAGAAACATTTTCACATCAAATAGATTACCCAGAATAAAATACATGAGTCTCTTAGATTCTGTCTTTTTTGCCAGTCCTGGGGCTTGAACTCAGGGTCTGGCCACTGTCCCTGAGCTGCTTTTTGCTCAAGGCTAGCACTCTACCACTTGAGCCACAGCACCACTTCTGCCTTTTTCTGCTTATGTGGTTCTGCGGAATTGAACCCAGAGCTTCATGCGTGCTAGGCAAGCGCTCTCCCACGAAGCCACATTCCCAGCCTGAGTCTCTCATATTCTTATCGAACATTTTGTAAGGACTACCTTCCCCCAACACATAATAAAAACACAATTGAAAAGCCATATTTCTTCCATTATCTTTATAAAGCTATGAGACCTTTCTATGACCGGAGTGCAAATAAAGTGATTCCTTGTGTACTGCATGTCGTTCCTATTTGGAGAGGTTTTCTGGGGCATTGCCATCTGTCTGCGTCTGTTCTCCACTCTCTTGCCCACAGCATGACCTTCTGCGTTCCCATGTCCTCCCATTTCCATCTGGCCTGGCCACTTGGGCCTGTCATAGAGAAGAGAGGAGGGAATTCTATGTACTTCTTCCCGTTCTTCCTCCCAGACTGGCAATTCTTTGAAAATAGTTGTATTTATCTAAAGTCGAAGCTTCTCTTGGATAGCTTCTGTTTCTACTCGGTTCACAGGTCCCACGACTAATTTTTTCTCTTGTGCTTTCATGACTTAGGGTGTTGAGGTCGGCAACATTAATGACCTTTCACAAATGTGTACTTTCTAAACATGCAGATGGAATATAGGATAATTTATGTGATAAAAGTAACTTGGCAAGTGTGCACAAAAACGTTTAAATGAATTTATCCCGGATTATCTGTGTGGGCTCAAAATAATTATAAGGATCCCTATAAGCAGAGAGTAGGAAGTCCCAGAAAGAAACACAGTGAAGGAAACATGGTGGGTGCAGTTGTTAGTTGGAATTGGAAGAGGGCTTCTAACCAAGGAAAAGAGACTTCTAGAACAGGGAAGAAACAAGGTGGAGCCCCTAGAGAGAATGCTGTTCCTGTACCTTGACTTTCTCAACAAAACTTCTAGGCTTCAGAGTTACTACTGTGTTGGTCTGAGACATTGTGTTCATGGTCATTTGAAACAGTCGCAGTAGGATGAATTCGGGTGATCATACTTTCCCACAGTTGGCAGACCCATGGTATCACACCATTCTTTCACTGGTGTGTTCTGCAGCTTTGTGAGTCCTCCTCTGCTTGCTTACCCTTTGATGATGCTTTGGAACACATCCATCCTTTTCCTGCCAGGACCACAAAAGTGATTATAAACAAAGCCCATGTGTGGAGACATATGCTATGGATGAAGACCTGTTGAACATACACACGGTGCATGATTTACAAAACAAAAGGAAGAAATATTCAATTTTCCAAAGTAAGAAAGTAGGTAGATTAATTATGGTAAAACTATATAATACTAATAATGATATCCAACAAATGTTATGTATACTCATGTGTATGGGTCACTAGTGAATGAGGAAGTTTTGTACTTTTCACATTTTGCAGATTTTCCACAAATTTCCATTATTACCAGAAAGGAAGCTTTCTGGCAGTGATAGGCCCCCCTCGCATGAGGCAGGGTACTTGGGTTGTGTGTGAAATTCTCTCCTCTCAGGTCACGTACTGGCTTCCTCTACCTGCTCGGTGTGCAGCTCTGTTATAGTTTCTTGTATTGCTCTTTGTCTCTAACATATTATAGACATTTCAAGGCAAAGAATTCCTAAAATTTCTCTCTTCCTTATCTTCCTACTGCCTTCCCAGAGGCCTGTGGTTCTGTGTTTACTGAGAGTTCTTCCATTGAGTTAACTTTATAGGTGTTTAATCAAAATTTCTTTGATAAAAGACTTCATTCTAGAGCCATAAAACATACAAGGAACAAAAAGCTATAAGCCAAATGTATTTGGGGGAATAGACAAGAAGATAAAATGCCTGATTTAAGATGCAAATGGCTAGTGAATTATTTATATCATATTCTTGTCACAGCATTACTCGTTTAAATTTTGTTTGCTAAGAGGATTGGGTGGATCCAATCCTAAGTACTTAGGTGAGGTAAACAGCAGGACTAGACGACTCTAAAATCACACCAAACATGGAAAGAGAGAAAAAGAAAATACAGTATTTTACTTTATTGAAGCTGGAAAGACTTCATGGATTGGGTAGACTATTTAATTAGATTGTAAAGTCTGTTAAGCAGAGGAAAAAAACTCTACGAGTAGGGTACATTGTTAAGAACTAGAACAGTGACACAGAGCAGCCGTGAGAAGATGAGGCACTGCATAATAGAATGGAGCGTTAGATGGTACTCTTTCACAGGACCATAACTAACAGCATAGAAGAGGCAGACTGAAGCCCTGCCCGAGAAGGAGGGGCCTCCTCTCCTCATTTACCCATGAGAACAGAAGGCCTGCCATCATAGGGCCTTGGTGCATGCTCCAGGGACCCTTTCTATCTCAACTTTGAATGAGAAAAGGGAACCTTCATAAATGACAATAATTACTCTTAAGCCACATTGACATGGGCCTGAATTCTTTCTTTTCTGAAATTTCATATCTGTGCTAAAGAAAATTACAAGTCATCATTTTCTGGTGTTTAGTTATTCCCTAAAACAAAAGCATGCAATATCTACCAGTATTATGCCTATTTTTTCAGATAAGGAAACTGAGGCAGATAAAAATTACAAGTCTGAAAGACCCTAAACAATAAACAGAAAAAGCACTCCAGAATTGCACTTCCAAATCCTGAAGCACTGTTAAGTACACTGGAAATGGTAGTGATTGGCCAGCTGTCTTCAGTTTACTTTTCACCAGCTGTGTGGCCTGTGACCATTCATGGGACCCTGGAAATACTACAGAGCCATGGTTCTTCTGTACACGCCCCTCTTACACCCTCAACAAGGATTCATAGTGACAAAGAAGAGAGATGGCAATCTCTGCTAGAATCCCCGAAGATCACCTCATTTGCTTACTTTATTTTGACTTTTTATTACATTTCGGCGAGTAGTCAGCATAACCCTGAAGCCAGAAAAGTGGGACACAGACCATGCAATGACTGTGCACTCAGCTAGAGATAGGGCATTGAGCCAGACAGCAGATGAGAGCGAACTGAAAATACACGTCTGGAAGGTAAGAAATAGATGTTTAAGCTGAATACAGGAGGCCACAAGGGGCCAAGAGCATGGCAGGCAGGGAAAGGCGAGGGCGGCTACGCTTGTGAAAGATACTGATTTATTCTCTGGAGAGTTTAAAAGAAGCTCAAGAAAATATGACACTGACTCTGGAACAAGACTAATCCAGTCCTGATGCTTTTATGTTTGCTGCTGTAATTCTTTGTTGTTAACTGGGCCTTGAAAGCAACCGATGTAAGTCTTTTCCCCAACAAGGGACTTGAATTTCCAGCTTACATTTTAAAAAAAGAATTGCAAGACAAATGCTCCTTTAAGATGAACCGCCATGACTATTATCGGACTTCTCTAGGAGAGCTAATCTACTTGGGGTATATGGAGCAACGTTGCATAGGAGATGTTGGAAATTAGGGAGAGAGCTTTCTGCCATTCATTGAATGTCAGTACTTGAGGTACATGAATATTCATAGTTGGTAAAAAAGAGGCTTCTAAATACTGACTTGGCAAAAGACAAAAAAAAAAAAAAAAGAAATGTACAGTAGTACATGGTCAGTGATCCTAACTTCATGTGACAATGGTCTACCTCATTTACTTTTTGTCAGTTCACAAGATTTGAACTCAGGGCCTGGGCACTGACCCTGAGCTTTCATGCTCAAGGCTAGCACTCTACCACTTTGGGTAGAGTGCCCCACACTCGGTTCTCTGGTGGTTCATTGGAGAAAAGGGTCTCTTGGGCTTTTCTGTCTGGGCTGGCTTTGAACTGTGATCTCAGAGCTCAGCCTCCTGAGTAGCTAGGGTTACAGGTGTGAGCCACTGATGCCCAGCCTACATCTAACAGTCTGCTTTTTTAACCAAATCTCAAATGTGTTGAGATAAAGTTTGATGTTTTAGTAACTTCAGCAATGTTTCTGCCTTCCTTCTTCGTTCCTGCCTTAAACACACATCTTAGTTCTTTAAAAGTGGAGAGAATGCTGTGTGAAAAAGGTTTAGTTCCCCAAAGCTCAGGGAAAGGGGGTTTGAAGAAGGAGACAGGAAAGAAGCTCAAACTGTTTAGGAAAAATAACCCAATTAGACCAGTGCGGTGGCACTGTGAATCCGAATTCAGCATTTTTATTGGAAAAGTCCACTTTAGGCAGTTACCTTTGTGAAAAGGTTTTCAAATACATAAACAAGGAGCAGCTGATAATTAAGAATTAGATTCTATATAATATATTCATATTGCCCGTATTATGCACATATTGGAAAGCTAGCTTTGTTTAGTGTCCCCATTACAGAACACATTTCAAGTTGACAATGATAACATGTTTCTTGCCATTGAAATTTGCCAACAACTCTCCTAAAGAATGAACATTAAATATCTCAACAATTCAAAACAAGAAAATATTGTTGTTCTATTTACATTTGTTGGAAGCTAAGTACTAAAGCATTGATAGATTAAAATTGGTCACTAAATGTATTTCAAGATTCATCCAGATGAGTTGATATCACTTTACATGATTTTATATTACCCAAGTTGTTCTCTCTTTTCTATACTTTTTAGATTATGTATAGAGTTATACTACCAATAGTTAAATTCTGACTCCATGAAATCATTGCCTTAAAGAAGAAGAGGATGTGTTTAAAAACTATATGTGTATTTGGGATGAGCAAAGGAAGATAAAGCTCACCCCATAATGTTTGAACTGTATGGCCATCATATTTGGTTGCTACAAAGTCTTATGAGGCTATAGTCACAGGCACATTGGCCTCTGCATAAACCATTCATTTGTTTGCTCCCTTTTTATTTCAATATTCAGTACAGTTTTTCCTGTATAATAAAGTACTACGTTCTGAATTCCAGTCACGTATGGAAGTCTTGTCCATCCCTGTCATAAATTCCCAAGCAGACTTACACCCAAACCTGGAAAAGTGATAAGGTGTAGGCCCAGGCAGTCATTTGTGCACCAACATGAGACATGGACACTATTTGAAGAGAAGTACAGACTGCCAAAACAACGTTTTCAAAGAGGAACATAATAGCCAGAGTTCCCTGGATCCTTTGGTTGTTTCTACAAGATCAAACATCGCTTGACAATGCCGGAGTGAAAAAGATGAATCTCAACTTCCAGGTCATAAGAGGAAGATTCATCATCAGGGATTTGGGCAGGTGATTTATCTCAGACTATATTTTCTAAGCACTGACTATGTGCCAGGCACAAGGTGTAGAGACCCAAAGAAATGACAATGATTCTGCCTACAAGGCAATCACCATCACTGGAAGCAGATAATAAGATGGAGGTTTCGTTCTGTTAAGAACTAGCATCCTAAAAGGAAGGAAAAATAGCAGCAAGCACATACAATTACTTCATACTCTACTTAGAAAACTGGGCATATTTAAGAGTTAGCAAATGTCCATTATTCAGCCTATACTTTACTTCAAGTAGTGTCATCTGTCATACAAAAGCAAGTAAATCAACTAAATCTTCATGCATGAGGGGGAGGGCAGTGAAAATTCCTCCCTCCAATTCCAAACCCAAATCCTTAAAATTGCATTCATGTTTTCTGTTATATAGCCCAAAGACACAAAATAAAAGACAATACTTTAGGATGATAACTTCAATCCATTTATTTTGGCTCTAAAGAGATGCATGCATTAAACTGGAAGCATTCTACATTACTGAAATATTTACATCATTGTACAGGTGATGTGCAGGAAATTTTGTTCTTGTCTTGGGATAAAGGCTTAGTAGATTTCTACTCTAGGCTTGTATATTTAAAGTGAGTTGTGATTCTTCACAAATAAGGGAGGTATTCTATTTTGTTTGAGTTTACCACAACTTGACCCCAAGCGAACATAGGATACGGTTTGGGACCTTTTGGGTGGAACTGTATTATGAACCAAGTAAAGATACCACCTCTATAAAGAGTCACGCTCTCACAATTTCAGTTGTTGTAGTTGAAAAGTAACTATCTTGCTTGGCTTCAGAGTTCTTGTTCTGATTTTACTTTTGCCTTGCAGGTTTGAAACATGACATACATTGAAGTTCAAATTACACTAACCAAAGGAGAGTTGGGCACAAACAATATGACATTATACAGTTTACCAGATCAGGACGTAGAAATGAACTCAGATCATTACCAACTACACTTAGAAAGGACATCTTTCCATGAGATTCAGCAAGTAAGACCCATATCAGTAAAACCAAAGCTCCTCACAGGTAAAGATAAGAGACCCAGTACACCAGATTGAACAAGCAGAAGGCAGTGGGGAAGAAGATTCTAGCATAGGAGTCCATTTTGGCAATACGGATATGTATCCTCCCGTGTCTCCAGGCTCCGGTTCGACAGTCTTCAAAGCAGCAGAAAAAACTGGCACAGTCCTTGCCATCCAGACACTCATACCCATATTCTTCATCCCTCTCTTGTAGGTGTGTGGCATTGTTCATTTGAATGGTTGCTGATCGTGGGCGGATATCAATGGTCGGAGCCTGGGACAAAGGTGGGGAAGGAGAGAGCTCCAAGTTAGGGATGCTTGAGCAATCTTAGGCTTTCTCCACAATGTCACCAATGGGATGATGAATCTGAAAATGAGTACTCAGAAAATTGCTATGGCATTGCGATCTAGGATGGGAAAATTTAACTTAGAAAGAGGTAGCACATTTGCGGGTTTCAAATACTGAGCTTAAGCAGTGCAGCTGAAAATAATGTCAAGCTAATTGCTAACGCAAGAATATAGAACACCAAAAAAACGCAAAGTTTAAAGATTCAAATCAAACTACATGGAACCGTATTCTATTAATTACTAGATGTGAAATTGGTTACATGAAGCCATTTGATGAGACTGCTTGTGAGTGATACAGAGAAATAAAAATGCATTGATTTTGAAATCAAATTCTGTCATGCTTAGTTATAGGCAGATAGGAAACCCCATTACACTGAGCAAATATATTAAATGATGTTGATAGAAAAATGCGAAAATTCATAATTTAGAAGATTTCTGATTTTATACCACTAAGGTAGTATACCTTATGTTTTCAGAGAGTATTTAGTAGCACTCACCAATTTGAAATTAAGAAGTCAGCAGTATTCATATATGTGTGAATTAATCTACATGTTAATTGTTTTAGCATTTGAGGAGAAACTATTAATTAGTTAATACCAGTTAGTTCATACCAGTTAACTACATGCAAGTCTAATCTTGCTACCCAACTACTAATAAAATTTGAGTGTATGTAACGTTGATTTTGCTGAGTTACTTAAGTAACTCAGCATAAACACAAATCTGAATCTATGAGAATTGAGTAGAAATCTCATGTTAACACTTTATAGAATCATCAAACCTGACGAACACATCAGAAGAAAAGTACAGGTGTTTTAATTTAAAGTCTTTAAAAGACAGTATTGTTCTTATGAGATTCACATTTTCGCTTAGACAAAAGAGATAAATTTTATGGAGAAAATTTAAAATCTGGGTTTTAGGGTTTATAGAGTTAAATTTTGTTTTAAAAGAATTCAGGTATAAACAAGTGAAATTGGATCCCATTTTCTCCCATTCTGAAGAGAGAAGGTCATTTTTGGCTTTGATGTTTAAAAGAGCCTTGATTACCTGTGACATTTCACAGGCCTTACAATTGTGAGCTTTTGAGTAAGATTAAAGCCTGTGGTGAAATGCTGAATAGTTACTTCATCAACTCTGGAAACTACAGAACTTTCCCCAACCTTGAGTATGTTATCTCTAGTAGAATGCTTAAATCTCTACTCAAAAAAAAAATGAATTAAATAAAAACACAGTGTGAAGCGTTAATAGTTAAATTTAGCAATTGCATGCAGTGGATTTTCATTCCAAGAACATTATACCTTGAAGGAAAACATCCGGAGAAGCTTTGGGTTTGTAGACAGAAAAGAGAATCGCAGGTTTGGGGATTTTTTAATAAAAAAAAAAAAAGGAAAGGGTAGGAAAAAATAAGAAAGAGAAACAAAATAAGATAAATTAAAAATACATTTTGAAAACACAGCAAGTAAAATGAACTGAAATTATAAACACAGAAGGAGAGTTCTGAACTGGGATAAAGTATATGCTCAATTGCTACAACAAAATCTGGTGATTTTTAGTTAAATCTTCAGTAAAAGAGTCCACATTTATCTCACTGCAAAAGCCAGTGTTGATCAATTGTGAGTCTTCCTGTTGTCTGTTTTCCCTGTATAGAAATAGTGTCAATTTATTTTCTAACAGTCATCAGGGAGACCATCACTGCTGAGACTTGGCACGTGAGACAAGGGCAGGTAGACAGGAAAAGGAAATATCAGCGTCTCCTTCCACACTGTAACAGTTTTGATAAATTAGCAGATTGAAGGGAAAACGTATGAAATGCTTTGGAAATTTTATTTTCTCATTTTCTTTGATTCCTTTTCTCCTTTCGCTTCTCATTTCCCACCCCCCCTGCTATTTCTATGACTCTAGATTGAGGAATTCAACTGTGTTCCTCTCTGCCCTGCCGTGATATAGCTGATAACCAAAGGACTCTTTTCTAAAGGATTTTTCAAAAGTGGTCTGACAGCCTAACCTCATACCCTTGTTATAGCTGGCAGGTACAATAGCAGGGGTCATCTTCTCAGGAGAGAATGAAATGGAAAGAGGAGAGGGAGCAAACAAAAACACCCAGCACAAGGAAAATAAAACAATGGAAAGGCAGAGAAAGGCAAAACAGAGAGAGAGCAAAGATTGCACAGGGCATCATAAATATTGGAGGAAATAAACAAGAAGCATTTCCTTTTGTTAATCAACAGGATCCTTTACTTGCTTCAGTAAATGTGCTATTTGCAGACTTTTTCTGGAGTTTCTGGGAGATGTGTCAGGATATAACTTAGAACCAGCTAGATTTCCCTGGGCCACATAGGTAGCCACTGTCATAGCCCTTGTGACTCTTGGACCACAAAGCCAGGAAAGGCTGGAAATCAGGGAGGCGGGGCCGTTACCCTTGCCGGAATGGACCTTAACTCTCATTTGTGGCTCTAAAAGCCAGAGTCTGCTCTGTGGACTTGTGGGTAGTTACCTGTTTTCCTTAAAGCCACAATAAAAGCCAGGCACTGTAGGCACTTATCTTTGTGCCTGATCTTCTCTGGTTAAACCTCAGAGCAATCAAAAGTCATCCTACCTGTGTCCAAATTACACAGATGCTGAAAGAGACTCTTGTTAGTAACAGTATAAATCGTGAATTTATTTATGATAATCAACCACCAGCCATCAACCATCACTGCTACCAGACCATATCCTCAACTACAAAGGACAAGGACTCTCTTTGAGTTTACCTCCCTCACCAGCCATCAACCATCACTGCTACCAGACCATATCCTCAACTACAAAGGACAAGGACTCTCTCTGAGCTTACCTCCCTCACCAGCCATCAACCATCACTGCTACCAGACCATATCCTCAACTACAAAGGACAAGGGCTCTCTCTGAGTTTACCTCCCTCACCAGATTCATTTCTCCCAGCATTGCCATAACACATTAATTTTCTCTACGAGAAAGACATGGGGAGACTAGTAACTTACCTGAACATAGTAAAGTATTTGTTTTCAAAGGAAAAAGAGCCAGGTACTAGTGACTTGCATGTATAATCTTAGCTACACAGGAGGCTAAGATGTGAGGATCACAGTTCAAAGCCAGCCTGAGCAGAAAAGTTCAAGACACTCTCCAATTAACCAGCCAAAAGGCAAGATTGGAGGTGTAGCTGAAGTGGTAGAGTACCAACTGTAGATGAGAATTTTGAGCAAGATCATGAAGCCCTTAGTTTAAACCCTGCTACTAGCATGCATGCATGTACACACACACACACACACACACACACACACACACACAAAGATAATATTATATATGGATCCAACAGAAGTCATCAGGTAATGATATACCTGTGTATGCCTACCCAACAACACACTAAATCATTTGGAAAAGTGTGATAATCCTCAGAACTTTAAGCACCTGCAGCTGAGTAGTGGAATGACTTAAATGAAAGTTTTCATTTATAACACTAAAAAATTTAAAACTTGATAGCAACTGGGGCAGAAAGATGAAAATCAGTGAGACTTAGAACAATAGCAGATAGCACATGGATATATTCCTCGACATCAGTTTTAACCTATAACATAAAGATGCAGGATGTTGTATTTGCATAAGGATTCCGACTTAGAACCCAGGAATCTCTCAAGGAACTAATGACCATTTAGTGGATCTTTATGGCTGGCTCAAACTCATACCAAACTGTTTTTATCTTGAAGCCCAAATTCTGAGCCTTCACCTTCAGCTAGGATACCAAAACCAAACTAAGCAAAAACCTTGTGGTCTTTTTTTGGGGGGGGTCCGGTTGTGGGGCCTGAACTCTGGGCCTGGGTACTGTCCCTCAGCTCTTCAGCTCAAGGCTAGCGCTCTACCACTTGAGCCACAGCGCCACTTCCAGCTTTTTTCTTTTTGCTTATGTGGTGCTGAGGAATTGAACCCAGGGCCTCAGGCATGGAAGGCAAGTGCTCTACCACTGAGCCACCTTCCCAACCCCAACCTTGTGGTCTTTATACATTAAAAAAACAAACAAACTTCAGTGTTCCCAGTGGGAAATGATACATACAGGATTTTTCTTCTTTTTGTCCTTGTCCTTGCTTGGTTTCCGATTGCTCACAAAATAATGCAGGGTCCCATACTCCACCAAAGCAGAGAAGACAAAGATAAAGCAAACAGATACAAAGAGGTCCATGGCTGTGACGTAGGAGACCTTGGGGAGAGATTTCCGGGCGATGGTGCTGAGCGTGGTCATCGTCAGGACTGTGGTGATACCTGGAGACAGGCAAGACAGAACAGATCATGTGACAGCATGTGGCCAAGTGAACAATGAGTCACTCTTAATTTCTGATCCCCATCCTCAACAATGGGGGCGGAGTCACAACTAATTAATTTCTCTATCTCGCAGATACTACTGCTTGTCTGCTGTATATGTTATTGTGGTGAGCACTGAGTATATGCTGAAACATAGAGGCTGGTCCTGGCACTCGGTGCTTTATATTTTAGTAAGAGACCCCTAGGAACCAGAGAACTATGAGTCAGGCATATAATTCAAATCTTCACTTTGAAGGAAGGATACTGGATCTGGCTGGCGCCATCTTGGCCACATGGTGGACAGTAGGGTATTGGGTTTAACTAGTGCCATATTCTCTTCATGGTGGAGACTGGGAAGTCCCACTTCCCAGGTAATGGACCGGGTGCCTGAATTCCTAGAGGCAGAGGCGGGGACTTGGATTCATGGGCCTGCCAGTCTCTCAAGCTCCCTGTGACACTGCCCCTAACCTAGCCCTATTTAGGCCCAAGCTAGCTCAGGCGCCATTACTCAGTGCCACATGTCTCTGCATTTGTGTCCTGTCTCCTGGCTCTCCTCTGGTCACCATAGTGTCTCACTTCAGCTCCCCATTGGAGCTGATCTGGTTTGTTGGTATTGTTTTTCTACTTTTCTTTCCTTTCTGGCTCTCATGGCTGAGTTTTCTGACCCTGTTACGTGTATTCATGGGGCTGCTGGTCTTTGAGATGCGAATCCACCAGCGGCCCTCCGGCTCTCCAATTAGGATTTGTAATGTGGCCTTGTAAGTGATGGATTCTCTGCCTCTCGTCAACTGGATTTACCGGATGGATCCTACAACTTCACGTACTGTGTGCTGTGGGAGGTGGCAGGCATGATGGGAAACTCCTTGGTGGAAGGAGGCCCCTGTGGGGCTGGTGGCTAAGATGCGAAGCTTCAAATATCAGCAGTAACCAACTTTGTGACTATTACAAACTTAGAAGAAGGTTGGGAGGAAAGGAAGTCTTGTTTCTTTATGGCTGTTTAGAGTGCACGGCATCTGAGGACAGGCAGGGAAATCCGTGTTGCATTGGTGAAGTAGAAGTTATGCATCCATTCCCATGATTTGGTAGATGATTTTTATAGGATGAAAATAATTATCTCCAAAGTAAAATAAGACATAATATTTGCTGAAATTATTTTTTGCGTTAGGCTCTGTCATTGGCCCATCGTTAGGAAATCAACAGAGGGAGAATTTGGATGCAGGAATTAAGTGTGCGATTAAAAAAGTCTTCTTTTCCTAATTGTACAATTGTCAAGCAAACTGATTTCTCTTGATAAATGACATAAATACTTCTTAGGGTTGGACTAAGTCATCTTAGTTTTAT
Source organism: Dipodomys ordii (assembly GCF_000151885.1). NCBI lineage: Eukaryota > Metazoa > Chordata > Mammalia > Rodentia > Heteromyidae > Dipodomys > Dipodomys ordii. The sequence continues at coordinate 5,228,677 of NW_012267328.1, forward strand.
TTTATTTATATTCTATCTATCTATCTATCTGTCTGTCTGTCTGTCTGTCTGTCTGTCTGTCTATCTAAATCTATTCATTTACTTACTTGTGTTAATCTTGGGGCTTGAACTAAGGGCCTGAATGCTGTCCCAAAGCTGTTTTTTTTTGGTGGTAGCTATTTGGAGATAAGAGTCTCACAGACTGTCCTTTCTAGGCTAGCTTTGAATAGCCCTCCCTAGATTTCAGCCTTCTAAGTAGCTAAGATTACAGATGTGAGCCACTAGTGCCCAGCTCATCATCCGTTCTTTTCAAATTGCTCCTCATGACACAAATGTGCAGTTACATTTAGGGAGTAGTGATGTGGAGAAGTGAGACAACACAGTTAAAATAGTCACTGCTGCCGGGTGTGTGGGTTTTCACCTTTCCCACCACCGGCCTCAAGGAGTCCTCACACCCGCGCTCAGTCACACTGTCTGTGCACACCAGGCAGGTGAAGGCCGAGGTCCTGACAGCTGAGTGGCCTTATGTCAGTTGTTTAAACTTGCTCACCTCCATTTCCTCAGCTCAGTTTGAAAACATGCGATAATCATTTGTGTTATTAGCACTTCTGTGTGTCTTTTCTGCCAAGTATAGCAAAATCCGACAAGCCATGGGGAGCAGGCCTGACAGGTAAATGATGAGTAGATAGGGTCAGCCACCTGTTCATTGCTCAGAAGCCTCTTCCTCATTCCTTTACTCACTCACCTTTGTCCCTTCTCCAACATAGTCACTTTCCAAGTAACATTTATCTAGTAAGTATTAAACATTAAATACCACTCACTAAGTGAGCTACCTAAACAGACTAAATGGGACATGTGAGCGAAAGCCCAGACTTCAACAAGAAAAACCATTGAAATATTTTCCTTCACATATTCTTATGGAACAGGATAGACTGGAATATGTCACTGCATTTATTCTAGCCATGCATAACTACATACAGTATTTGAATCACCATCCAGGTAGTGGCTTATGTTCCAGGCACTACAACGGAGATGAAAAAGAGATTTGCATTACTCCGATTGGAGAGATGGGACATTCGACTAACAGTGGCAAGTTCTAGTCCTAAAATATTAGGCTCACGATATGCTGAGTTAATTTCAGCTTGTACCATTAGACTAGATATTCAAATTGCTGAATAGGACTGTAACACACAGTACTGCATAAAACAGGAAAAATCAAAATGACTTCATTTTGAAACAGATGGGAAACTAAATTAAGTTTGGAAGAGGACAGATACGCAAATTACTCTTTGCAGTAATCACTTCTGCCCTCTGTTTAATAACCTAGCACAGATCATTTTGTCAGGAAATCATTCCAGTGTCTAGTTTGCATGGGATCCTTTACTTAAACCCTAGTGGAACTTTGAATGTTAATTATAGGAAATATGATAAGTTTTATGTGTGAGAAAGCTGAGATTTAGAGATTAAAGGACATCCCAAGGTCATATTGGATGTGTGGCTAGAAATCCAGAGTTGAAAACCCAGGTTCTAAACTATTAGCCAAGAGTCAGTAAGGAACACGTTTCCGGGTTCCCCATAGCTGACGAAAGGGGACTGGGTTTTATAATTAATCTTTCCTACATTTTTACTTAAATCTTCAAAAGCTCTTATGTAGAATAAACATTTCATTCATGGCTTTAGAGTCTAATGTCTCAAGTGTGTATGTTCTTCCATTGATACAGCAACATAGGGTAAAAACATAAGACAAATGCTATCATATGGGATAGATTGAGTCAACTGCAAATAATCCTAAAGGCCCTTTTGTTCCCAACATTTCACAGGCAAATGTACTCTACCAAAAATAATCTTTTTGATGGCCCTTCTCTGTAGCATCAATTACTTCGAATATCATCAAAAGAATTACACATGTTGAAATTAACTAACAGCAAACGGTGTCCTGGGAAATGTGCACTAATCAACTCCAGGAATCAGAAGCCCATGGTGTTAATACTTCACCCTGGCTGGTTTTTAACTACTTATGAGACATGGGGAAGCATAGAATTAGAAAAGGATAAATAGAATCAATATGTTTGCACACAACTCCATTGAAAGTAAATGGTTTCTTTTTAGTTAATCTGGTTATAAACATATGATAAAAGTTATTGAAGTAATTCAGGAAAGCAGAACAGCAGAACTAGTAAATGTTACTATAATTATTTAAGTCCTTATTTTCCTTAAAGCAAATACTTCCCATATAAATCACTGTTGCTGAACTTGGAGCAAATCAACTTAGAATGGGAAAGCAAGGTTGATGGTATCGGCATAGCACAAAGAAATATGTCTTACCTAAAGAGGTTCTGGCTGGCACTGCATCCTTATTGATCCAGAAAGACACCCAGGACAGGACAACGATGAGCGTACAGGGGATGTAGGTCTGGATGGTGAAGTAGCCCATTCTTCTGCTGAGGTCAAAGTAGACACACATGACCACGTAGTCTCCTGGAAGAGAACAGAGATGGCACCATGCCAGCCCTCATCAGAAACTGGAGAGTGTTTGAAAACAAACATGTTTTTAACTCCCATGAATAGCTACCTTTAACTAGAGTTACATGAGACTACGATCAAAACTTCCTACTTTCTACGTTCATTCAAAACAGAAAGAAAAGCAAAACCAACCTCCCCCCAACCATTCCTCTTTGATCATGTTGATCCTATTTTCATTTGTCAGACAAATCTCGCCCTTGTTCAATCTTCATACTTAACACGCAGCAGGTGCATTTGCTGTTTGAGGAAGCGCGGTGTTTCTATTCTGTGCCTATCTCCCCTGCAATGGCTCTCGTTTCAGAAAGAAAATGTTTGAATTTTAAAATAGGAGGACAAGTACTTCTGAAGGTTTTTATTTTTTAAAAACCCCATTACGGGGAGGGCAAATATGGGGCTCAATCGTGGCATTTCAGAAACTAGATGGATCTCCTCATTCACCCTCACTTCAAACATAGTAGACCCAAGTTATGAGAGAGAAGTAAAAACATTTTTATTGAAGATAACCTCTTTTAATGCCCATCCTTTACTTGCTCATTTTCTTGATCAGAATACCAGAGACAAATGCTGTCGTTTATTCACATAGGAAAAAAAGAAAAAAGGATTTCTTTGGAAATAAAAATATTCAGAAGTCCTTTTCCTCATTTCTTTCTAAATACTTGGATTTTCTCTACATCCTAAAAGTATTTAAATTGAAATATACAAACTATAAAATTTTAAATAAAGCCTCCCAGTTTTGAGAACTTCCCTCTTATCATATAAGTGAGTGACAGTCTGTACTTTTGAATGACTGATCTGAGTCTTTAAAGGTGAACGTTAATTTGGGCCAACAGTAAGGAGATAATCATCTCAATTCAATTCTCCATTTCCCTTTAGGTCAGGGTCTGGACTTCCATAGTCTGCTTATTATCAGTTTCTATTATAAGGTAATAGCTTCGGAGCATCTTGCATCTCTGCCTGCAAATATAAAGCTTTTCTGCCTGTGGATTACAGATTCAAACTTGGGAACAAGCCGTTTAAAAGCAAAGCGGCTTCACTGACAGCTGAATGTCTGCCTTATCGCCCAGGCCAAGTCACTTTTTGTATGCTTAAAAACTCTTGGACTGAGAAGCCTATAAAATGAAATCCCCATAAAGTACTGCATCAGTGATTCTCCAAGCCCAAAAGGCTTAAGTGCCAACCACGTCCACGGTGGTTATTTCAACCACTTCAAATTCATTCTTCTTGATTTATCCTAACATACGCGTTTTAAAGTCATAGCACTTCATCAATTAGTTTTGTACTGCTTATACTTGGCATGTAGAGGTACACCAAAGTTAATACAACAAAACATAAAGAAAAAAGCTGTAGGTTTACTGTGTAAAACTGTGAAAATCTATCTGAAAAATAAGATAAAAGAACTGGAAATGTGGCTCAAGTGGTACAGTGCCTCTCTCACAAGTCCAAAAATACAAATTTTTAAAGAGTATTCTAACTAGTTTTGTAAAAGGCAGAATAAGATCTTATAGTAAGATAGTAGTAAAGTAGTAACAGAGAGTATATAATTGGTATGTATTTGGATTGTACCCTGGATTATAATTAATCTGTGGTTTGTGGGAGAGATATAGCTGCATCCATTTTATTTGCTGTGTGTGTGTGTGTGTGTGTGTGTGTGTGTGTGTGTGTGTGTGTGTGTGTGTGTGTGTGTGTGTGTGTGTGTGTGTGTGTGTGTGTGTCCATGCTCAGGCTTGAACTCAGGTCCTCGAGGTCTTCCTAAGCATTTTTGCTCAAAGCTGATCCTCTATCACTTGAGCTATACCTCCACTTCTGGCATTTTGTGAAGATGAGTCTCTTTGATTTGTTTTCTGGGTCTGGCTTCAGACTCTGATTTTCATATCTCAGTCTCCTGAGCAGCTAGGATTACAGACATGAGCCACGGGCATGAGGTTTTATCTTTTATTTTATTCATAGCATTCAGCAATTGGGTATTACATAGAATGTACTCAAAAATTACTTGTTAAATGAATACATGGTTTATAGTTCAGAATGTCAACAAGACAAACCTGGATAAACTATGCACCAAAAAATCTTCAAGGCCAAGAAAGAGATCACAAGGATCTTTTAAAACATTAAAACTTTTACTTGAAAAATTAATACATTTGGAGGTAGTTTCTCTAGATTTTTCTTGCTGAACTGAATCCCCTGAGTTGTGATATAAGGTCACTAAAGTGTGTTGTTAGCAATATTAGCTTTTGGCCAAGAAGAAAAGAAGGAAGGGGAATCAGCCACGCGGCCCTGCACTTGGCTGAGCGAGGCGCATGGGCAATTGGGCTTCTCTGCATGACCTGATGAGCAGTACAGAGAGGCCAGGCCTGGCCTGTGCGGCCGTCCTCCAGCCTCCTCCTCCCGTCCAGGAGAGTGCTTTCACTCCTCAAAAATCACTGCTGCATGTTGTTTGCTGTTCAGTTTCAAATGTCGAAGAAGAAGAACAAAAAGGCAATTGAAGCAGATACAGTGAAAAATAAAAATTGCAACCAATGTGGTTTTTCCAAGTTGAATCTATCCTTTAGAAGCCTCCATTCCAATCCTACGAAGATAGGAGTGTGGGGCTATAGAGACAATGATGTCAGTTATTACAAAGTAGGGTCATCTAAGACAGTTAAACACCATTTGACCCATCATCAGGTCAGGAAAAATGTCATCGTCTTTGTCTATACCAAGTAATAACGCCTTAACACCTTTTTTCTTTCTTTCTTTCTTCCTTTTATTTTTATTTTTTGCCAGTCCTGGGGCTTGAACTCAGGGCCCGGGCACTGTTCCTGAGCTGTTTTTGCTCAAGGCTAGCATTCTACCACTTGAACCACAGTGCCACTTCCGCTTTTTTTCTCTTATATGGTACTAAGGAATTGAACCCAGAGCTTCATGTATGCTAGCAAGCACTCTACCACTGAGCATCTTCCCAGCCCAGTTCCATCTCCTTAAAAATGAACAGTGAAAGGGGTAGAGTACCAGCCTTCAGGGGAAAAGACTTCAGATGGAAAGGTCTATGAAACAAGGGTATTTTACCCACATTCCCTAGAGGTACTTCCAAGATCCCTGCTTCCTCAGAAAACAGCCTGTGCATTTGCACCGTGCAGATGAAGAGGGGAAAGAGTGAGAAGCAGAGCACCTGTTCAGTGGAGGTAATGTAGAGAGCTGGTTTGAATATCTGGAGCCCCTAACCTCTAACAAAAACGCTCTGCTTCTGCCTTTAAACCTTATGCAATGCACACATTACCTCAGGAAGTTGGAATACCAGATTGCCTGACTAGAATAACAATAGCAGTGTTTCTCTTGGAGAATAGTGTTAGATGAAAGCAAGCACAGTGCTCAAGGTATTCCAAATTGTGGTGGCTTCTTGTAGGTTCACCCAGTGAGGAATTTGCTAACACCAGTTTTCTGTATGACTCTAGTTGACAATTCTCTATTAACTGCCATAACTTTTTTTCTTACTCTCAAAAAAAAAAACCCACAAAAACAAAAACCCACCAGCTGGGCACCGGTGGCTCACGCCTTTCATCCTAGCTACTCAGGAAGCTGAGATTTGAGGATCATGGTTCAAAGCCAGCCCAGGCAGGAAAGTCCATGAGACTCTTATCTCTAACACTAGAAAACCGGAAGTGGCACTGTGACTCAAGTGGTAGAGCGCTCGCCTTGAACTGAAGAACTCAGGGACAGCGCCCAGGCCCAGAGTTCAAACCCATGACCAACAAAACAAACAAAACCCCCAACAAAACCATAGATGCTATAATTGATGACTTTGGGTCCACCATCAGCTATCGAAGCTCAACCAAAAATTCAGTCAGTGAATTCACCTCGGCATGTGTTCAAATAAAACAGCTCTCTGGTTCAGAAATCTGAAACTATAGCTACAAATGAATATATTTGCCTCTGTCATTTATTCAAAGGGAATGCAATTTCCCAGCATAATCAAACACCTGATGAGATATTAAAACAAGTTTCATGTAATGCAGAGCAGCTCCTGGTGGCAAACCTAGACCCAGGTTTTCGGATAGCAATAATGGTAATAAGCACCAGGATAACAAAATACTAGAACTTTGCTAAACACCTTAAATTTTTCTAGCAAAAATGAAATGCACATCGTCTTTAAGACTATAATGAGGAACTCATTTGCTGATGTCAGGAAGGGGTTTTGTGATCTCTAAATGACAATATATAGAGAAGGTGCTATGTAGCTCGCTGTGGACAGTTGTTTTGCAAAATGACTTCTGTGACATTGGTGATAAGCATTTTTTAGTCTTCATTAACATACTATCTTTAACTTTTAGGAATAACAGAAAAACATCATATTCTTGTTTTTGAATTTCCAGCACTCACCCTAAAATCCTGGGAGATGTGTGTCGGGAAAGTTAGTGTCTTTTGTTTAATCCACAGTCTGATGTCCAGACCAATTGCACAGTAACATGGTTTGGTAGTCAAATGTGACAAAATATTCTTTAATGTGAGTCTTTGTTTAGATTATTATGTGGCATTAACAGATCTAATTAACTCTGTGTGAAGCACCATTTCAGGAAAAAGTTCTAAATAGGAGTTCCTGTTCTGCTATTAGCAGTTCAGAAGAGAGAAACAAATCAGGTGCATGGGTGACAGTTCAGTTGCTTGTATTAATGTGTGATAAAGAAGTTAGTCTGTGGTCAGGAACTGAGGTGGAGGGCAGTATCAGTGAGGACCTGTGGAGATCTGAGAAAGGGTATAGGCAGTTAGGTAAGTGGTGGTAAGTGGCGGTACAGGAAAGGCTGTGCTCTGTTGAATTAGAGACAGTAGTTAACTTCGTTAGAATTATAATCCCAAGAACATAAAGGGGTTTATGCAGTGCTGATGCACAATGAATAGACTCACTCTACTTCATGGAACAAATAAGTGGAAAAAATCATCTCTTCTTGTAATTGTCACTGTTTTTGAGTTCCTCTATATCTAAAACTTTAATACTGAATGCCGCCAAAAATAAATGTTAGTCTTATTTTAGTGGTTAATATGTAAATGTGTTAAATTTCTGGGAGCTTCCTGAAGCAGTAATATTGGAGGAAACATCTCACTAGGTTTCAACTTAGTCGTGACTACATTTACAACTCACCTCAAACTTTCCACTAGCTGTATAAAGGAAAAATGCTATCAATTATAAAAGGAAGTATAAAGATCAGGAATATTGAAATTGTGACTTATGGATTGTAGTGATAGTTAGATATATACTGCCTATTGTGTTTGAGAATAGACATTTTCAAAGAATTGAAATTCTATGTAAACTTAACTTTCATAAATACTCTTCACTATAATATTTTAGCTGTTATAGATTTTCCTTTTTCAGCTTCCGTTTCAGACATTTCAAAATATTTCTGACAATATGTGAGGCCAACCAGAAATTAAAATATTTCAAAAGCAATGGAAGAATGTGATCAAGGAGACAGAAGAGTTTAGTTAGGAAGAATCTTAGAACATGTCTCAACTTCATTGAGTGTTTGTTGTATGTTACATGAGAAGCAATGGTTTCTTGTGTCAAGAACATGGGCTTGTGTAACACAGCCTGGGCTATCTGCAGATTCACAGAGAGCACAGCCTCTGTATCTGCAGGATGAGAAGGTGTCTGCTTTACATTTGGCATTTCCCAAAATCTGTGATTGCAGACCAAATTTGTAGAGAACTCCATCCATCTGTTTACCAGGACGTGCGGTGGCAGACACTGCCCTTCACAATTGCTATCTTCCTTCACCTCTCTACTATTTCCCTGAACAACTAAAGAAGACGGTTCACTCTTTCAGAAATATTGGAAAGAAAAGATTCCTCTCTAATTCCTCTTATCTCCTCCTACTTTATTCATTGTACATATGTAATAGGTGAATCAGAAATACTTGGGTACTTAGATTTGTCCTTACTGAGTATATCTAGTAACTTTTAGTGTCTGCCTTCCATTTGCAAAACTTGTATCAAGGCTCATGTTATGATACTAACCTACTGGCATGGGTCTATTCCAATTTGGGGTACTCAACCAGTAACAGTGAGCTATTTCTTTTAAGTAAGTATGTAGAGCTTGCTCACCCACCTTGTCCTAGGCTTGGCTAATACCAAGACCAGGCTTAGAGGATAAATAGTAGGAATCTAAGTTAATTCCGAATTAATTGTACCAAACAACACTATTACTAATGATGATGACTTCTGAATGATCTCTGTCTTAATGACACAAATATTTCCAAACTCTGGAGGCAAGTCATTAGGGAGAAATGTCATTTTCTGGAGAAGAAAGAATGTGCATAGTATGTCTTTATTTTTCTTGCCTTTTTCTTACCCTTTTGTGTAACTTTGCATTTGGTGTCAGACCTGATTAATCAAACCCAGACACTGACATTTTCTTAAATAAATGGCTGCATAGAGGTTATAGATTGTGATGTTAGCAGAATACCAAGCTTTCTGAAGCAGCTTTGAAAGCAGCTAGCGGGAGGAAAATAATGTTCAAATTCAGGCAGTTGCAAGCAATGGTTGCAAAAGGTCAAATAAAGAAATGTTCTTTCAAGATGTCGGATCATTCCTGGGGATAACTTTGCAAAATTATAGTCTTAAATACTTGGCCTTACTCGGTCTTTACTGCTAAGTATCGGATTTAAAATACTCCTCCCCCTCCCCTGTGGAATCCTGTCACCAAGGGAATTTTGTGGGTTTTGGTAATAAAGGATGTTTTTAATGCAATTATATCTTATTCAAATAAACAGCAACTACTGAGAAAATCTCAATTCACTTTTTTCCTCTCCATTTTTGTATTTATCCCTGCACCTCCACGTTGGGTCAAGGACATTTTTAAGATAGTTGCTGAATAATCAGAGCTGATATAATGGATTTTAAAATTCTGGAAATTATAAACTGCTTCCCACAGTTGTTTCTGAAAAGCCAACTTTTCTCAATAAGAAAACCATGTTTCAGTGGGAAATGTGCTCGACTCAGAGTTAGAACTAGGGTCCTATTCCCGCTTCCCTCTGATCCTGTGTGATGCTTTGTAAATCCCTTCTCCTTTCTGGTTCTCTATTTCTTTATTTCTATAAAAGGATAATGGATGTAGTGGAAAATCTGCCTGAACGTTAAAAATGAGTATAATATTTATAATTACTTGTTAGTTGAGTCAGCTTAGTTGAAAAGCATGTCAATTTTCACCAATAAGAGTTCTAAATTTTAATTTTTAAAAATGAAGAACTAAGACATTCGATGTGAAATTAAAACCCGAAGGGATCTCTGGGTACCAGAGCGCAGAGGAAAGCATCAGGCGGAGCACGGTCTGTGCTCCTGCGTTCCTGTTGCTGGCTTCTGTGGTCCCAGGATCCCCACAGGGATTGCCAAAGCCCCACTGTCTATTGCTTAAGAGTTGGCACTTAATTTTTTTTTCTCACATTGAGTTCTGTGTCCAGGAACAGTGGCCTAAAGCTCAGCTCACCGTCGTGAAATTGGTTCTGACATTAGCAAATAGAGATTCAGTGCTTCCACTGCTGAATCCGAGTGTGCGTGTGATCCTGCAGTGTGAGAGCTGGAAGGAAACTTAAGAGATGAGGCGATGTCCTGCATGTGACACGTTAGAGAGTGGAGCCCCGAGAGACACGGAGGTCTGCGAAGGTCACCGTCCACACTGTAGACCCTGTACCTGAAGCCACGCCTCAAAATTCACCCTCCCCTGCTTTTTCCTATCAACAGTCATTTAAATAAATACACTTGAAGTTGTGAGACTCAGCTACAGCCCATGTATCAAATATTTAATACTTTCTTTTCTTTCTCATACTTACATTTTTAAATTAACTTCAGTGTCAACCAATCACTGATGCTCTTATGACTTGCAAAGGCAAAGGGAAAGTGTAATAATCCTTGGTTTCAAGTGGTACATTATTTACTAAGGAACTACTGTGCTCTCACTGTTGGGACAACACCACCCCTAAGTCTGCTGCTCAAGAGAGTTTTTCAAGGAGGATTTGACTTTGGCATTAATGTATTTTAGCCTGCCTGGTGTCTTGCATTTAAATTCTGAGCACAAAGTTTCCTTACTTTCCCTCTGTAGCTTTCATTAAGGAGGGAGGGCAAAGTCATGCAGTCTTTATCAGTTGTACACTTTTGTTCAAATTATGTAGCTCTGTGTCTGTTTTTAAATTTTTTATTTGTACAGGTGATGTACAGAGGGGTTGCAGTTACGTAAGACAGGCTTTTTTTTTTTTTTTGTCAGTCATGGGGCTTGAACTCTGGGCCTGGGTGCTGTCCCTCAGCTCTTCAGCTCAAGGCTAGCGCTCTACCACTTGAGTCACAGCACCACTTCCGGTTTTCTGGTGGTATATTGGAGATAAGAGCTTCACTGCTTTTCCTTCCCGGGCTGGCTTTGAACCACAATTCTCAGATCTCAGCCTCCTGAGTAGCTAGGATGACAGGCGTGAGCTACCACACCCGGCATAAGTCAGGTACTGAGTACATTTCTTTGTGAATAGCAGCATCACGTCATGTGGTAGAGTGCTAGCCTGGAGCAAAAGGAGCCAGGACAGCACCTAGCCTCAGAATTCAAGCCCCAAGACTGGCACAAAAAACCAAAAACAAGAAAAACCCCACAAACAACAACAAAAACATGAAAATCACGGGACTGATCCATGATGCTGAGTTGCAGTTACAACCACCTAAGCAACGGTGGAGGCCTTGTCCATCCTCCCTCTGGAGGACGAGAGGCAGTAGTTCCGTGTCCCTCTGTGCCAGGTCCTGGGGGCACTATGGCTGAAGAGGGAGAGAGAAGAGGAAGGGGCTCGGCACAGGGGAATACGGGCTATCACCTGCTGATAGCGGCAGCCAGCAGCATCCGCGGGCACTCGTGTTTCCTAGGTGTGAGCAGAAGGGACAGGGCAGCGTCTAGCTTCCTTCCTGGAGGCATGTGATTATGTAAAACAAACCCCAACACCGGAGCACATGCCAGCAGTCTCACTGCAGTGAGTCCGCTGTCCTCCGGGAAGGCTTGACAGCATCTCTGTATCCAGGAGTTAGAGAAGGGCACTTGCTGAGTGTGGCTTGAATGAGGTCCTGAGATGAAATGAGCTTCTGAGATGAAATCGATACACTCACTCTCACTGAACCTCAGCCAAAGAAGAGAGTGTGTGTGTGGAGGAGCTAATCACAAGAGACACTTAACTTGGCTTAGCATCAGCCGGACTCCCCAGTCCAGGGAGGCCAGTCGGGAAAGCGCACACACACATACACATACACACACATATACACACATGCATACACATACATACATGCACACACATACACACGCAAAGCAGGTTTCTCCCTTTTCTGGCTATGATTGTGGCAAAGGCTGAATTTACACATGTTTCTCATTTCTCTGATTGTCTCCTTCTGTTGCACAAAAGTCAGTATTCTGGTATAGAGACATGTTTATCTACATTACCAGCAACACACCTCACACACACACACACACACACACACACACACACACACACACAGCTCATTAGAGAATCAGTTGTCTCAATAAACTACTTTAATGACTGATATGAGTGTTGATGTCAGTCATTTGGGTCAATGGCAGGGATTTAAATAAAGAATGAAGTCCTTTATTCTCCTCCTGGGGATAACTATATTGTCAAGCTATTTTTTAAAGATCTATGTGGAATGCACTGTGCATATGCCATTGTTATTAACACCTCAGAGGGGCTGGAGCATATAAAATGCAGTCATGGTTCTGTAGGGAGCTGTATGAATATTCACAACACAGTTAGAAGCCCTGTGTCACTCTAGATCTTGTCTCTGACAGTGAGTTCAGATCCATCTATGATACTTACATGATAACAAACTAAAACTTTAATTTTCAAATTAAATGTAACAAGTTCAAATATTGCAGACCCATCATAGCTGTTGGGTCGACATAAGTTGGTGATGGATTACGGAGTACTTCCTTCAATATAGATACAACCTAAATCTTATTTGAAATGATGAAAATAGTCACCACACCTGCAAATGATCATAGAGTCTGAATACCATATTCCTAATACTGTTGGGTTGGGGTGGACAGCGCTATGTAACAGCCATAGGCCTGGTCTAGCTTCGTCCGGGATGAGTGTGCCATCCATCATCGTCAAGAAAGGAATGAGGGAATTCTCACAAACATTGCCAAGAAGTACAGGCGTGCATAACGTCAGTCACCTGTTCTGGGAAGTAATGACATGAGATTACGTGGTATTTTTATTACCATGGTAGAACACTTCTCTTTCTTAAGAATGAGAAGAGTTTGGAGCAACACTGTGAAGGGCAATGAAGTATATATCACTGTAGTCTGACTAGTCAGCGTGCCTGTCTGCCAGCCTGTCTTTGAGTGAAGCAGTTCCAGTCTGTGAGCTTTGCTTGCTTCACCTTTAACATTGGAAAAAGATGGCTTTGAGAGATAGTATACTGAGGACAAACTAAAATCCTATACCCAGCACCTGACACAATGCCAGGCCTGCAGGAAGTTGACAGTAGTCGTTGTGGGCTTGCTGGCTTCTGGCTGCTCTCCCGCTCTAAAAGGCTCACCCAGTGATTTGCGCGGGGAATGTTCGCAGGGAAGTGCAGGCTCGCAGTGGGCTTAGAGAGAGGATTTCTGAACACCGGGAGCTGAGGTGGGCCGATGTTTTTAATTGCCTGATCCTCACCTTATGTAACCACCACAAGAAGAGCACAAGAGAAAAAGCATCAATAAGTACTCTTTCCTAAATGGTGGTGGCAGGATAATTTTAACTGCCAGTGGATTAGACTTTCCGCTTTAATAGAGTTTTTTTTTAATAAAAGTGAGTATTATTACTTTTTTAAAAGTAAGCTTGGACTTTGTGCACGGGGCAGGTTTGCATCAATCTCCTTTTTTATAGTCTCGACTGAATGCTTAAGCGTTCTATGCGATTTCATTACTGTCACACCCCATGCTTTCAGTCGTAATAACCTAAGCACCTAAACATCCAGGTTGGATGTTCCAGAGTCTCTTCAGCATCGAGTTGTACTGTGACTAACCCAGAGATTTGTTTTAAACAACTTTTTACAAGTACAAAATAATGTTAACGACATTTAATTATGGTAAGTACAGCGAAGGACCAAGTTGTGGGGTCTTCGTGTGTTACCATTTTGTCTTGTTTCTTTTGATTGATTTTAGCAGGACTGTAGATTGAGCTCAGTCTTAACTCTAGACCCCCACCTCCAGGCCTTTGGCTCTCTTTAGCTTGGTTTTAATCTCATGCTTTCTTCCCCTACCTCAGTCTCCAGAGTAGCTTGGATTGCAGGCATGTGCTTCTTGACCTGGTTCTCAGAGGAACAACATGACACCAGAGGTCTAACTAACCCTTTGGGGTTAGAAAAATCTACAAATTGCATTTAAATGTTCAGTTATCTTCTTAATATTTGGCCAATGGAACCTTCTTTTTTTTACCCGTGAAGAATTTAAAATTGATTTTTCATGTAAATATGTTCTTCAGATTTTAAAATAATCATCTACATCAACTTGCATATATGTGTGTGTCTTTTTCTGTGTATGTACTTGATATTGTCATCAATATATTAAAGTCCATCTAGAGGAAAAAAGATTTTATGTATGTTAAACATCATTCCCACAAACTTGTTTATCCTTCTTTACGTAATTTAAAACAAGACGTTTCTGAACCAAAACATTGCTGAGCTGCTGAGAGCACTATTTTGCTCATGCAGCCAGACAAATGCAGCCATAAAATTATTAGTTCTTTGTATTTTTGCAATTTCCATATATTTTAAACTCATTTGATCATTCTAAAGATCCTGTTGGATTGTTAAACAAGATTTCAGTTCTTATGTGCAAGCCTGGTAAGTGTAAGCAAAAAGCTTGCCCAAGTTCATACAGCGTGCCGAGTTAATTCAGGAATGCCAGTTCTCAAACTGTATTCAGGACTGGAGCTCTACACTGAGGGATTGTTCAAACAAAATCTACAATACAGCTGGAAGCTGGTGGCTGATGCATGTAATCTTAGCTACTCAAGAGGCTGAGATCTGAGGACCCCAGTTCAAAGCCAGCCCAGGCTGCAAAGTTATCCTGAGACTTGTATTTCCAATTAGCCACCAGAAAACCGGAAGTGTGCTATGGTCCAGAGTGGTAGAGTACTAACCTTGAAAAAAAAAGAGCTCAGAGACAGACAAAAAAAAATCTATAGTACTAAGCAGCATCAGCTTCCTAATAACTGTACTACCTGCAGACTCCAATCTCATGCTTGGGCATAATGTTACAAAGCTAAAGATCTCCACCAGAGCTTCAGTATTCCTTTGCCCACACCCATTCCATTCTTCCAAGCGTGAGAAAGGACTGAGTGGCTGGAAGGGTTTGGAAACGTCAGGCAACTATCTTACCTACAGCTACAGGCAGATCAGATTTGTTTGGCTTTCCACAGTCCAAGAATTGGAAGGAAGGACAGGAGAGGCTGGCAGAAACCACACAACTCTAACTCAGCCCTGGCCTAGCTGGGCTATAGAAATGC
The DNA here is from genome assembly GCF_000151885.1 of Dipodomys ordii. Lineage (NCBI taxonomy): Eukaryota > Metazoa > Chordata > Mammalia > Rodentia > Heteromyidae > Dipodomys > Dipodomys ordii. The sequence goes on from NW_012267328.1 coordinate 5,243,679, forward strand.
TGCCACTGCCCGTGGGGTGTGTTCCCCAGGTCCTCCCAAACCATCTCCAGCTACCAGCGGGGCTCTCTTACCCCTTCTCCCACCAGCCTCTGTCTGGTAGGAGCCGAGCACCAACGCTGTCGAGAAGAGGGGGTGGGTGGAGCAGTGACAATGAAGCCCTACAATAGTGCTTCAACAGGATACTGACTGTTCTGATACCTTCAAATTACACCTCAAACAGATATTAAGGTATTTTAAGACCTTGGGATATTTTTAGGGTAATGACTTCTTAATTCAGAAAGGTAAAAATGGGGATGACACACTACCGTGGCGGGTGTCAATTGATGTTGCTCTCGTGTAATGAATAATATATGTAGCTTTGTGTATGGTGAGTCCTTAATAAGCTTATCACATACAGATTCATGTAACAGAATTTAAAATTCAGTCAGATCTGGCTCATTATTATTCCACTGGACTGTGGTCTGTTCAAGGGCGATTTATCTTCATGAGCCCTATGATGCTTGGAACATAGGAGGCCCTGAATAATTAACGGATGAAACGGATGAAGCGGCCATGAGTTCCAAACAGGCCGAGTGGCATTTCCCGGGACTCCGCCATGCGGATGCGCCAGTGCTGCGCTCGAAGTTCTTGCCTTCACTAGCCATGTGACCTTGAATCATCACTCCCACCCCCAATCTCATTTTGTCCATTTATAGAACGGCTAAATTAAAACCCAGGAGTCAGTGGCTCACATCTGGAGCTACTCGGGTGTGAGATGCTGAGGACTGTGGTTCAAAGCCAGCCATGAGACTCTTACGTCCAATTAACCAGCAAAAAGCTAGAAGTAGAAGCATGGCTCAAGTGATAGAGTGCCAGCCTTGAGCAAAATAGCACCAGGCCCTGAGTTTAAGTATCAGTACTGGGCAAAAATTTAAAAATAACAATACAAAGCAACCAAAATACCCCAGGGAAAAAGTGAGATTTTTAAATTTTTTCAATAGAGTACTTCTTCATAAGTGAAAAAAATGTTCTTCAGGGCAATAACCATCCTGTGGCAGTTAAAAGCAATGAACAAAGAAGAGTGCCATTTTTCCAGTGGGTTGGCCCACCAATGAATCCTTCCTGAATGAATGAATCCTTTCTAATGAATCCTTCCTGAGTCCCTGACTGTACTTCGTAGAGTGGGTGAAATTTCACAGTAAATAAGACTCCAAGAGCTAAGAAAGCTGACGCACCAGGTATTTGTCAACTGACCTTTAAAGGTTTTCTTTTCCTGGAGGAACACATGGTGCAGGAACAGGGGTGTGAGATTTCCTGTTGAACTGCCTTTGGCAAACTCTAGCAGCAGTTTGGCAAGTACCTCTGGCCTTGCCGATCTGAGCTTACAGTGGTCGCTGCAGAAAGTACTTTATGACTGCAGATTTCCCCCTCCTCCTTCGCTCTTACTCTTCTGTCTACACTTTCACCAGAGCCATCATCATAAGAAATCCTACAGTGTAAAAGAATTCCTTATCTTAAAATCTGTGTATATGCAACTGAGTTGCAAACTCCCTTTTTGGCAGGAAGGAATTGCTTGGACTACTTACGTAATTTTCTTGTAGTTACTATTTGCTTATCTCTGCAAAGAAGGCAGTAATCATAAGTACTTTTTTTTTTTAAGGACTGAAATACTTCATACAAATTACCTTGTGTAGTGTGCTGCAGATGGTATTCGTTCAAGAAATACTACTTGTTGTTGTAACTCTGGGTAACTATGAAGTCTAGACATGCATAATTATCCCGACAAATGTTCAAAGAGGCTATCCATCTTCAAGAAGAACTAAGTATTATGTTACTCTCCAACAGAATATACTATCGCTAGTACAGCTTTATGGTTTTCCTACATCCCACTTTCACACTCACTAAATATTTTGCAAAAATCTCTAGATTCGGTCTAATTTCAAACTGTAGTCCATCCTTCATTGCTGATCTGAAACTTTAAAGGATGTGTTGAACCTGGTGCAGCTCTTTCTCACACTCCAAGGAGTTTTAAAACTGTTCAAGGCTACAGGTTCCTAATTAGGTTTATGAGCAATTAATGCAATTAATTGCCATTTCCATTCATGTGAAGACCTTCAAGTTTCATCTTCTCGTCTTTCTCTGCAAGTCACTTCCTTCATCCTTTCCTTCCAAATGTACTCGGGGTTTATAGCAGCTAGTTTCCCCAAAAGTTACTGAGAAAATCAGAATACTGCCTCCTCCTATCTTGCTTTAATAATACGTGTGGTGGTTATTGCTTGTATCTAAGTCCTGCTGACAGGATCACAGGAACACGGGAGTGAGAAGCAGCCGCTGCGTCACCATAGCTTCTCTCCTTCTGGGGTAGCACAGAAAATGACTCATGACTTCATTATTTCAGTATCCTTACTGGCACAAAATATGTATATACTTTGAAGAACATGATTGAAGAACCCCCAACTGTGCGTCATACAGATAATCATTAAGCAGTGATAACATGCTGTTTTCTTAGTGTGTTACGAAGCCTCTTCACCTGTCTGAAACAGGAATCTCCTACTCTAGGCACAGCTTCCCAAAGAGAAACCGCAGCATGAAGGAGTAAAGGAATCTTGTGGAGGGGATGGGATGGGCTACAGGCGAACCCTGTCTGGATCCAAGTCTGGGATTAGGGGCCCTTGTTTTAGGGTTGTATTGTTTCTCAGTAATCCATGATCATTTAGTGAATATTTAATGATTATAAACACGGTTTGAAAGTCCAGGCCGTTTGTAATATTCCTCATAAAGCAGTCAGTGCTCCTACCTTCCAACAAATGGAAGCTGAAAGCCCTCTTCCAAGTTCTCAGGTATTTCTCTTTTAGAACCACCTTCTGAAACTGCTATTTGCACCCACCCTAGCACACACCTTGTCTTCCAGCTGTCTAATGAAAGGCTGCAGAGCTGGTAGGAGTGGACCATCACACTCACCATTAGCTTCTAGGAACTTTCCAGAAGCTACAAAGCAAATCACTTTTCTTTTTATGCAGCTATTAAATATACTGGGATTTTCCAGGTATTTTCATATGGAAATGTTTTCATATCGAGGAAAATTAACCATTTCTGCATTTCCTGTACATTGAAAGGAACTTGGCCCAGTTAACTCTCAGAAACTTTGGCAGTGTGCCTGCAGTTCCTCCATTGTATGGCTAGGCAAAGAGAGGTCTGAGAAGCTAAGAGAATTTCCTTGATATGCACAGTACTAGTAAGTTCAGCTAAGACTAAGATCCGTTTTTCTTCACCTCTGGCCTGGTGGTTTTGTATTATGACTTTCGCTAGAAGTTTTATTTTGCTAACACATTAGCCATATCAGAATTTTGTCTTGAGTGATAGACAAAATGATTTCAGCCATGGTAAAGCAGTTGAGCTATCCTTGGCATTCCTGCACAACCTTCTTGTTATTTCTGTCTGAAGTCAAAGACATTCTGGGTTACAGTTCATCAGAATTCTCCTGGAAAGTTGAGTTGACATCCTTAAAAACTTCCTCGGGGTATGATGGGATGAAAACACATACCCATTTCTCTCTCTCTCTCTCCCTCTCTCTTTCCCTCTCTCATATACAAGCACCGTAAGAATCCCAACTCATGCTAATCATCTTTTTTCCTTCATAAAACAATGATAATACATCATGACTACCTACAGAAGGCTATTGCCTGCTCTCAGATAGAGCTCATCGCCCACCCCTGGCTGTGTGGCCATAGAATAATGTGAGTAACCTAGAGCCCAGGGGTCAGGTGCTTAGGGGCTGGAACACGTGGTTGGTAGTCCCCAGCCCGACTACAAGCTAGTCATATGAGTATGCTTAAAACTATTAGAAGCAGGGCATTTTATGCATTTTACCTACAAACAGAGGAACAGAATTCATTTTAAAATGGTTTCACAGAGGTGAAAATTTTAAATGTAATTCATCATTAACATTAAGTACGAGAAGCCATTTAATTTTGCTTGAAACTATTATATGTAATCATAAAGCATTTTTCTTGAAGCACTATACTGAACCAGATTCTGCTTTTACACGGGACGCTTGGAAACATTCAGGATTTTTTTTTCTCATGTAAACGTAACAACAATCAAGGCTGGCTGACCTTTTCATTATTTCAAGACTTTTCTTTATTAAGTTATGTCCAATTATTTTCTCCTCCCGACAAGATCACTGTGGTTTATTGTTTCTTAGAAGTTACTAAGCACACTAATGTCTGTAAAATTGAATTTACTCCAGTATGATATGTACGGACCTGCTTTTTGTTGTTGTAATTAATGAAGCTGTCACAGCAGTCCAACAGGGGGACACTGTCCGTCTTTAGAGCACATGACAGTGCACAGCCTCCTCTCATCATTCTCCTGTTAATGCCATGCATTCTTACCTGTCCCTTCTGAAACCAATTTCATCTGAAGAAAAAGGCTATAGGCCACTGACGAAATAAGCCAGGCTTGACCCCAAAGCAGTCTCTTTGCAAAAGGGTAATTCTCAGGGAGAGGGATAGTTTACTCCTGGGCAATGTATTTTTTTTTTGAGTTGTCTTTTTGTTTTCCCAGGGCTAACTATCCTTGCCTGACTTTGAGCTCTGAAGACCACCAGAAAGAGAAACTCATCAATTACCAGCAAAGACTTTATTCCTCATCTACCAGGTAAGGAATTTTACTCATTATTATTATTATTACTAGCATTGCCTTTTTCCATGTCAGTGACTTGCCAGGCCATGATGAAACTCAAAAGGGAGATCTCCATGCCAAATTTCATGTTATCGGCCTTCAGCTGTCTCACCAGCGGTCTCTAAGGCAGTTCCCTAGCCTCCAACCTGAGTGCCACCTAGAAACTTGACACGTGACATACAGAAACATCTTTGCTGAGCATTCTGTAATAAATAAACATAAGGAAACTTCCATTGGAAGCTCTTGGAACATAGAAAACATGTATCTACCAGACGTTTGCTTTACAACAGAGATGCTAATGATTAGGAAATGGGGAACAATATTTTAAGGGTTCAATAGACCTTCCAAACTCATGTAGTCTGATTTGGTTTTTGAGGTGAGGAAAGTGTGAGCCAGAATAGAAAAGGAGTTGCCTAAGGCCACTCAGGACCAACACAGCAGCTTAAACAGGAATTACAGTGACTGGCCCTGTACCCAGCTGTCTCATTTCATTCTGGAAAATGAAGAATAGGATCTTGATGCAGAACAATAGCTCTGTAGAACTTCAGAAAATGACAAAAGGACAAAGTGCTAATTGGCAAGGCAGGACTGCTGATCAGCCAAGTGCACGAGAATGGCAAGGAAGTTTTCAGCTGCTCCAGTGTGGGTTGAAAAGGAAACACAAGGAATGTAGCGCAGATGTGCACATGTACAGATTCAGGGTTTAATTGTGATTCTGAGTCTGTCTTCCGGAAAAGTACATAGTAAAGATAAAGTGAGTGAGCCAGAAATCAATTTTCTTTGCTTGTGACATATTTAGGATAGGTAAGTCGAGGCCTAGATCAGAAAGGTTCTGGAACTTCTTTGCAACCTGCTGAACATCTGTGTACAGGTAACCCTTGGGTAAGTCAGGGATTTCACATTCATTTCTGAGAGCATTGCTCTGTGGCTGAAATTGCTTCTAAAAGGTGCAAGAATTTCCTCATTTCTACAGATGCATTTGCACTGCAGTTTGGGGAGTATTACCTTGAATCCCTCCCATTTATTATTTTTTTGATAAGGGCAATCATGCGTATGGTTTTCTAAAATAAGACACTAGTACTGCAAGGACAGCCTGGAAAGTGGAACTGGAGTTGTTAGGCACTTTGGCAAACTGGAAATTGTATGCCCGGCATGTGGAAAGAACTGGTAACTTGGTTCATAGTTCTTTTCTTACGGGGCTAGGACTCATGTTTAAAAAGTAGACGTTTTCTTTTTCTACAAGGTCTCTCCGTTGTGTCATGCTGACTGAAGTAAGTATATTCCACACTGCTTGTGCCTTGTGGTGACTGGGCAGATCCTGCCCAAGCCTAGGGCCGATGCTGTAGGTGGGCGCTTGGACAGCTGTGGACTAATTTACCACCTTCCACTGAGCATGCTTAGAGGAATTCCCCTGGAATTAAGATTGCCATGGATCTTTAAAATTCACTTTAGTGAAATCCCATTTCATTCTTACTCACTGGTATGGTAAGAAGAAATCTCCAAGTAAGGAAATATGATCATTACATGGTTACAACTGGTGTTCATGATTGCATTATCTCTTTAAAAGGGAGCTATTACACAGCTCATGAATTCCATCTTGTCTTTATATTGCATAGTTCACCACCAGTTGGCAGAGAACAATAGGATACAATAGATACATGGTCTCTTCCTCCGGTGAGTGTTGGCAAACTAGAAATCATGTTAGGAAACGATTACAGTAAGCTCAGTTGTCTGATTACCATCTTTACCATTGTCATTTTTTGTACCTCAATATTCCTCTAAAAAGTCGCTTGTGGAGTTGGCAGTGATATAGGACGTTAGGCAAATATTAGGTATGTGTTGGGCATAGGAAACAAACGGCAACTGTGAGAGAATGTTACTTAAGAGTATCCTTTTTTTCCTCTGAAAGAGAGTACATTGGGAAGAGCAGATAATTCTGAAGTGGATGAATGGAAAGACAAAGCAATGTGAAAAAGTGGACAATTATACTGCAGTCTGTATCTTAAATGCGAAAGCCGTGTGTGTTTAGCAGGGCAATAATGGTATGGTTTGAGTGGCAAGTGTCTCTGAAAGGCCCATGTGTTCAAACTCTGACTAGCAGCCAGCGGGCCTATGGGGAGGGGGTCGAACATTTAGGAGACGGAGCCCAGGGGAGGAAATTAGACCACTGGAGGTGATTTTAGGGCTCCAGCCACAACATCTCTTTCTTACTTCCCAGCCACCAGGAGAGGAGGGTCTGTTCTTTCCCATGCTCCAAAATAATCAGCAATAAGCTGGATTGGAGGTGTGGTTCTGGTGGCAAAAGCCAGAGAACCAGTTCAACACACAATTCAGACTTCAGCACTGCCCCTCCCCCAAACCAATGTTTTACATTTATTTGGAGTGACTAGACAAGAGGGATGTACTCCTTACAGATGACTACACCAATGCAACTTTCAGAGTAGGGTTTCCAACAGATATAAAAACAACAATTTGAAGACAGTTAATCCTTTTTTCCCTGGTTGATGTTGATAGGCTATCAAAAACAGAAACTAATTTATTCTGTCTTGCATATTTTTATTCAAATGATAGTGTTCTTCAAGGAACAAATTTATACAAACATCTGCATTCAACTTCATTAAGGTCAGATATGAATGATTAACCAAAAGTCCACTTAGTAAATAATAACCCCTAAGCTATAAATACATTTCTGAAAATGAAGGACATAGTTACATCTCTGGGATGAAATTTCTGCTACAAGGGAACATGACGGTTATCTCAATATCGTGAGTAACAAGTGAATGTGTTAATGATACACAGATGCTTTGTCCTGTTACGTGCTGCATGTCTGTGAAGCTAGCTATTATCAAACTGAGGGATGAGTTTTCGTTTCATTTATCTATCTTTTTGGGTAACATGTTTATGAGACACAGGGGAGTAAAAATTCTAGATCTTGGTAAATTATCTCATTCTATTGAATATCCTTCAACAAAATACTTAGCCTGTTTAAACTTTAGTTTTTTCATGGATCCAAGTGAAAAAGTAAGACCTTTGCTAGAGGCATTTTGTAGAAATACGAACGTGCACATTGCACAGATTCTAGAACTGCACAAGGCCCACTGTCTTCCTGGCATACAACTACGCTACAGTTTTGAGCCCCACTGTCTCCATGGAAACCCCAACAACCCCTCAAGAGACCACAGGCAGAAATGACACCGGTCGCCTTGGAACCACACTTCCCTGGGTTTCAGATGTCTCCTCAAGAGACCACAGGCAGAAATGACACCGGCCGCCTTGGAACCACATTTCCCTGGGTTTCAGATGCCACCTTGGAACCACACTTCCCTGGGTTTCAGATGTCTTTTATATATAATCTCTTCCTACTTCCTAGTAGGTAATATAGGAACAATGACATTTGAATACTTCAGAAACGCAACTGAAAGAAATAGTTGCGTTTTATTTTACCTAAAAATAATTATAATTACATATCACCAGAATAAAAACAGATGACAATAGTTTGCTATTTCCGATATTGAATAACCTAAATATCAAGGTGTTGGCTTTTGTATTTGTCTTGCTTTGAAAACTTTTTTGAACATTTTATGAAAGAGAAACATTCATTCAGTTAGACGCTAGCTCCTTTCTTGGCATAGCTACAGTGTGACCTTGATTCTATCACGGGTTATAAGAATACACCGAATATAAGGTGTTTGAAGAGCACCTAACCAAATGCATTTCCTTTCTCGATAAGAAGTCCCATCCAGACAGGGAACAGGACTTTACCAGCAATGCCTCCGGCTGCAGAATTACTTAATTCCTGTATTTTCCTCTCCTACAACCAAATGAGCTTCCCTAACTTGAAGCTTAAAAGATAAAATTAAAATCTATTATGGTACACTCACCCACTCATCTATTTTAAGATATTAAGTCAAGGAAAATTTTAGTATTGATAAAAGTAGCCTCACAACTCAGGGAAACTCAGAAATAACAAAAATGAATGCCTCTTGCTACAGAATTGCTTAACTAATTCCTGTATTTTCCTCTCCTGCAACCAAAATGAACTTCCCTAATTGGAAGCTTAAACGATAAAGTTAAAACCTATAATTGTACACTCACTCAATGCTTTATTTTAAGATATTAAATCAAGGAAAATTTCAGTATCGATTAAAGTAGGCTCACACAGCTCAGTGAAACTCACAAATAACAAGACTATACAACAGATATTATACCTGTTAGATCTTAGTTTTCTCATCTTTCAACTTCTTCAATAAAAAAAAATCCACTGGCTTAATTTTTGTATTTGATTTCTCCCCTCAAAACAGCTCATCTCAATAAGTAGCTTCATAAATATCTCCTTAGTTTCAAAACACTTAAAACAGTGTAAAAGGTGGGAACTATTCTCTATTGAGAGTATTATCACACTTGTAAATAGAAGTTGGGTGTTGGCCCAGAAGGTTGGACTTGTGCTTGGTATTAAATAATGAAGTCAGAATAAGCAGAACGGCTGAAGTAGGGACAGGCTACTTAGGAAATTTCAGGAAAGGGACTAGTGTCATGGGAAGAGGCATACCTATCTGAAAATCAGGACTAGACAGTGGACATTTTAGAAAGCAGTCAATAAACATGAACCTCGGCCACAGCCAATGTTTCTAAATTGTAGTCTATGTATCACAGGGAGGAAGGAATAAGAATTTAAATGGGACAGATATTTTATTCTTATATCTGTGTTGCACTTAGCCTTTGAAAGTTAAAACTAGCATGTGAAATCTAAGCAAAAAGATAGGACAAAACAACTAAGGCAGTAAATGATGCAGATGTGCATGTGTATGACAAAAGTCCGGTGCCAGGAGACACAGAGGGGTTAGCTGCAGGCTCAAATGCCCGATGGAAGGTTTCCAGGTACTCCATTATGGAAGGCACATGACATGCTTCTTCTAGCTCCTTTGTGATGGCTTTGGATCTCAATCGTGCAACCACCTTTGGGAAATTCACTTGCTCACTTTTCTAGCCCGTGTCTCAGGGTGACAACTTGGGAGAAAACATAGCTCTGCTCAATATAGAATATGAGGGAGAGAATTTGATGAATTGGCTATGTAGTATGAACAGAAAGACTCAACTCTTTATACTTTAAATAAAGCATAATGGAAAAATAAGTTGTCAGTTTTTAAATTTTTAAGTGTGTGCTGAAATGCACATACTTGCACCAATACACTGGAATCTTTATCAGCCGTATTGGTTAAAAAATAATAAACGTCTGAGCGTCACAAGGTAGCAATGACATTTCCACAAGGTGGATGGCGTTCTGTAGGAAGTTAATGGGATAATAGTGATGATGGTGATAATGATGATGATGATGATGATGATGATGAGGTGTTGGTAGTCATGTAGTGGTAATGACATTGCCAGTTGCAGTGGTCTTAAGACCCTCTCCTAATTGTATTGGTGTTAAGATCAGAAAAGCCATGGCTGGGGGAGCTGCCCATTGATGAAATCAGATTCTGACACAGTAGAAATAACAATTTGCATTTCACCAAACCTGCTGGCTTCTTGACCCATGAGGAAAGCTGCACACCAGGAACTCGGTTGTTCCGGAGTGAATTCAGTGGCTAAGGGTCTGGGCTGGGTGCGGACCGCCTGACCTGATGGCCTTGCGCTTACATCTGCTTCCTCATGAGCACGAAGCCTCTGGTGCGGACATTTCTAGGTATGACGGTGGTTTGGAGAATTAAAGTAAGCCCTTTGCACGAAGTGTTTTACGTTGCATGTAGCTGGAGCCCAGTAAGTGTCAGCTTTTGTGACTCATGTGTAAGGCATGGCTCGTGGGAGAGAGGGAGACTAACAGCAGGGACATTGCTTCCCAAGCTACCCACATCGCTCAGATAAGAGCAGACACGTTGGTGAACTAGGACAGTGGCAAAGGCAACTGGAAAGAGGCCAGTTACACAAGATTTTTCAGAGGCATAAGTGCCGTCATGATTCATTAGATGTGGGAGGCAGAGGCATGGCTCTGAGGTTCACGCCTGGCTCAAAGGAGCGATGGTGGCGTTTCTGCCAGATACAGACACAGACACAGACACAGAGAGAAAGGGGGAGAGAAGGGGGAGAAGGAAGGAGGGGGGAAGGGAGAGATGAGAAGGAAGAGAGAGAGAGAATAGGAGAATAGTTGAGAAATCAAGATTCCAGAACTTGTTGCAATGTCTTGATTTTGAATTAAGAGTGGTCCTCAAGTCCTATCAATCTACCACCTGGAAAGTATGTAGTCTCACGTGTGGCACAGACAAGGCGGTAATGGAGATGGTTCAGGCGATGGCGAAAGGCCGGCCGATGAGCATTGACTGGCCGCCTCAGGAGTGCGCGCCTCCTGCCTGTTTGCATTGGAGAGAATATTCTAGGTGGATGCTTCCCATATGGTGCTCTCATCTCTCATCTCTCTTTTCTCTTTATAACACACTCAGATTCAGGAAAATACCAACATCTATAGTAGAGGGTAAGAACACTTGTTATTTTGTTTTTTATCATAATTTATATCAACATCTGGTCATTTGTTCTTACGTTCCTAATTATATATACTAATTCTTTTATATACTTATGGTCTTAATTCTAAAAAAGCAAAGAAAGAAATTTCATTTTCTTGAAAGCAGTAAATCAGCTTAACCACAAATAAAAATACTGAGTGCAGGGACCCAGCTCGACCCTGGGTGATGCTTTCCCCGTGACCAAAGCCAACATAGCGCCAACTGCGTGGCTGCTGCCGCATAATCCTGACCTGTTTTCCCTGCACAGTTTTCTAGCATATTCTAAATAAACAAGCTTATCTGAATGGTACATGAGAGAAGCAGTACTACTGGACCACGGTGCCATCAACTCCAGGACTATGCTAACCGTCTTCACACCCGCGTACAATAAACTGGGTGCATTCTAGCTTATATAAAATCAGCTTGTCCTGACCATTCTATAAAACCTTTCCTCAGACTCAGACTGTGGGGAGCTGTGGACTCTGCCATGGCTCTTGACCATGCTTTTATCATCAAATCCCTAATACCTATCCCTCTGTCATTCTAGGTCTTTCTAGCACTTTCTTTGGTTTCTTGGCACATTACAGTCAGTTCAGTTACCCTAGATTTTTGTGAGCAAGATGGACCTGGAAAGAGAGTCCCCTCTTTGAGTGATCAAAGCCTGACCAAATGAAGGAAGTGAACTCTGGCTGCAGCTTTGTCACAGTATGCCCAATAGTCCTGTCTAGTACACAGTCTGCGTTATGTCTAACTTAACCATAATATAATGACTAAGATTCAATGGGATAATGATTTGACCTTCTGCTAATTGCACAAGAAATGTATTTAATATAGATTGAAGTCTTACTGAGCTCTGCCTCAAAGATCACCAAGTCTGAAACAGAAACTTTAAAATATAAAATCCATCAACCCAATCATTAGACTGTCAGTATTGTTGCCAGTTTTCAGTTCTCTTCTCGTAGAGCCCATTGGAATAGTATTGAACACTTTCAAAGGCTAACCAACAAAACAAGGAGTGAAAAGAAAAGCCGGATGCTAAGCCAGACACCACATTAAAATTCACAAAGGAGTTGATGGTTCAGCCAAATGAAGCTAACCTGTTTGAAGTCTAGAACCTGACAAGATACTTGTGCTGAAAATAATTTTTGCTGTAATTTGATGATTTGCCCTGTATGACCTTGATAGTTATCCTTGTCTTGCTTAGTGTAAGGGATCATTTTCTCCTGGAAGTCTCGCCCTTCCCAATAGTCAGAAGAAGCGTCAACCGTAACCACACATAGAGGGGGACAAAGCTGAGGCGCCATCTGTCCCTAATATGCGATGTCTACCCTTCTGCTGCCAACATTGGGTCTTTATACCGCTCTGGGCTCCCAATGACTAACCAGAAATTCTGCCAGTCATGAGTTTGTGGTTTCCTTTTTAGGGGAATAATTATAGAACTGTGAACATACAGCAGAACTTCATGCCCAGCTTCCCCCTCTGGAGACATACAGAACCGGAGATTATTTTTACCCATCTTCTTCCTTTTGCAAATGGAAGGTTTTAGTGATAAGGCAATCCTGAACTTTGATTTTTTTTCCCCTGTGAACTAAATGAAAAACTGTTCTAGTACTTGATGATTAGAACTTCCTGTGAATAAAGGAACGGAGACAATCTTTAAAAAGATATCCTCAAGTATTCCTTTGACTTTCCTTTTGCAAATAGGGGAGTCTCAAAAATAAGGGAAACTTGAAATGCTGAAAATAATATTAGTTATCAGATATGATTTGGAGAATGATGTTTGTGAAGGCAGATTCTTAAATTGTCATCGTTGTGAAGGTCCTTAATTTTCTTTCTGTACAGAAGATAAAGGTGAGAATCCTAGTCTTGAGCTGAAGAGCTCAGAGACAGCAATCAGGCCCAGAGTACAAGCCCCACGACTAACAACAACAACAAAAAATCAAGGCATAGTCCAAAGTATCGCAGACAAAACTACAGTAGAGAAATAATTTCTAAAAATATCAGGTATGTGTGATTAAAGCAACCTCATAGAAATGTATTTCAAATGGAATGTCTTAGTAGATACATCATTTGAAATATGCTTACATCTAATAGATATTTATATGAAATGTATTTATATTTAGCAAATATCTTAACAGATCTTTGAAATTGGGACTCATTTTATTCTATATAATTTTAGAAGGAGTAGTCAGGTTTATAAAGGTTAAAATTGGGTACATGTGAGCAAGGTTGGTCTAGAAATATGTCTAGCTTTCCCCCTTGAGGTGTTAAGTAAATAAGAATCTCTAAAACTCATGAGATTTCATATATAAAAGTATTACCTTTCAGCTTCTCTTGAAAAGCTGATATCCTGACCACGGTAAGACTTACACAGTCCTGAAGATTATCATCAGTGTGCACTGTTCATTCTTTGCTAAGTATGAGTATCACTTTAAAAATATTACTCTTTGTGTGCTAAAGCACATATGCCGAATCTCTGGGATTGCTTCTTATTCACATTAGGTATTTGGGAAGCCGATCCTCTTAGACTCAGTATCTGATAGCTGATTGAATCAGAATTTGAACCCAGACCTTTCCAATACCCAAAGCTTGCTCTCTTAGCCACATTCAGCCATTGGAAGGAGAAAGAGTCCAGACCTGCTACTGTCATTTTCATTTACTCATGGAATGTACATTGCTTCTATGTGATCACTTCAAATACTGTTTCAATATGTTAGCATTTCTGTTCCCTAAAAGAAACAATAAACTTATTCGCAATAAATATTTCACATTTAAAATTAATTGCCATTTAATGTTTGCTAAAAGAAATTAGTAAATGATTTACTAACCCAATTTCAATCCAATTTGCTTCAAATTGATAGAATTCATTTATATTTATGCCACCAGAATCCCAATTATGATTTTCTCTATGGATAGTAAAAGACTTCATTAATTTCCTGAAATAGTATTTGTAAACAGATACTGCAAAACCTGCCAAATCATGTATTGTATTGCAGAGTTTTAACTTTAGAAGGAAGGGCCATTTAAAAGTCTTTTCCAGTGTATCTTACCAGAAGTTGTCTTCACCACTTCCGTGGTGTTTCTCAGCCCAACAAATGAAAATTGGTAAAGTCTCCAGGATCTTGTGTCACCCACTTCCACAGAACTACGCTTCCATTGATAGACAATCTCTTCACGTGGGTAGCCATCTACCGTGAGATAAACTCACATTAGAAATGTCCTCAAATCACCCGACATGAGCAAGACAACAATGTTAACACACAGGCCTCGGTATGTGGTAGATAATCACCCAAACTGCAAGACAGTTGTATAAGGGAGGATAGATGCAATGATAGTTCAACCTACTGGCAAAGGTGAGAATTACCCTTGAAATTGCAGGAAAGACAAGCTACAAATGATTTCCTGTGTGCTCTGTCCAGACCTCCTATCCTCTGATGTAAGGCATAAGAATGATCAGTATATAATAAGCATTCCAGATTTATGTTTCATGGTGAAGAATAGTCACTCAGGCAGCTAAAAGTCCCTTTCCAAAGGGACTTTTCTACTACTTGTGGTAGAAAATAGGTGTGGGAAATGTCCTCAGCTGTTCTCATGTTTGCATATCGATTTGTATGGAATCCATTTTCTCATACATAGACGTGAGTAGATAAAAGCAATAAATAAAATGTTAAGAAGCTACCGGTGGGTTTCATATCAGGAAAATAGAAAATTTTCATGACAAAGGAAATACACTCAGAGGCAGGACTATGTAATGGTTATAAGTACAATTTTCCTAGCCGTAATACCTTAGGAGAAAAAAAAATCCCTGTAAGTTATTGACTTATGTTGATTAATATAGTGCTTATCTCATATAATTGATGCTCAATGTCTATTACTTGAATGGATAAACATTATTATTAAGCTAACCTTAATTAATTAACCTTATCAAGAACATTAAAATTAGAAAGTAGAACTTGGAATGTAGTTCAGTGGTGGCATAATTGCTTAGCATGCACAAGTCCCTGGGTTCAATCCTCAGCACTACAAAACTTAGAATTGCCTCAAGTATTTGTCTATTATTAATGTTATGAAAAGATAGCCCTAGTGAGGAAGTATAATTGACTACTTAGAATAAAATTCTGTGTGTTTCTTCCTTTTATTTAATTGGTTGTCCAACAATATCTATAATATACTTGTTAATTAATGATAGAAAAAAATGAAAGATTATACAGAGAAAACTATTGAAGATTCTGGCAGGGTTCTTTGAAAACTTAGGGCAATAAAAATGGTATCACAGAACTTTATTTAAAGTTTAAATAATGGACTGGTAATTGACTTCTTTTCTTTAAAATAGCAATTAGTAGCAACCTAGTGGCCCAGATATTATCAGTGTGAGTCTTTGCTAAGTCAGGATAGTAGTCTCACTTGGGAAAAGTTCAAAGACTTCATGAAGGTTAATATTTCTAAATGTCAAAGAATCGTTATATTTGCCATTTAAATGCATTCTGGATGGGACAGCCATGAAGTAAGATTTATAATGGAAATGTTTCTAAATATATGTATGTTTTTACTTCTTAGTATTGATGCAATAATGAACAATGACAGCTTCTCTGGATCCGTGATTTCTTTTTGAATTTTGTTATTATGAGGGAGTTGTATAAAGGGATTGCATTTGTAAGTCTGCTCAATGATTTTTAATTTATTATGGTTGTGATCTTAAGGATCTCCCTGATTCCCTTACTAGGAAATTAGGTTTCTAACATACAAGTTTAAATCTATGGTCAATTTTTCAGTCTGCCTAATACAATTGTCAGGCCAAACTTAGGAGGAAATAAGTTACCTAACATGGATGGCAAACAAACAGTCAGGCAAACATTTGGGGAAATGAGGCTAGGTTCTTTGGGTTCTGGTATCCGTTCCTAGATGCCCTTTAGATTACTAGAGCTCAATTTGTATTAGAATTCAATATATCGTATTGGTATATTTTATTATTTGACAGTGATTAATTAGAAGTCATGCTTTTATTGAGCAATTGTGTCTGTCTTTCTACCCTTCCTGCTGAGTCCAGGTCAGTCTCTACAGCCCATCTGCATAGAGGCAGCTGCCCAGGTGAATGAAAACTATTTGTAATTCCTGATGAAACATACCTGTTTGTTTGTTTCTGCAGGAGTTACGCTACTGCTACAAGTTAGAATTAGGATGAAAGGGACTCGAGTTTTAAGGTTAATCATATAGCCATATACCACTTCCTAAAGTGCCCATCAGTTATCTGATTTATTAATACACTAGATCGATCATCTGATGGACAGATAAAATCCCAAAGATCATAGGTGACAGTGATAAACAGTGGAAAATTACTTACAGCTGGAGAACTCCAGGGGGCAGGAGTGTTCATCCATTGGAAAGTTGTGCAGCTGCAGCTGGCATTCAGCATCAATCGTCAGCCTGATTGGAGAGGCATGCAATGTAAATAGAATGATTTTAGGACTGGAGGCATGGCCGAATGGTAGGGTGTCTGCCTGGCAAGCACAAGGCCCTGAGTTCAAAACCTAGTACTACTAATACATAAATAATAAATAAATAGGGCAGTTTTAAGTAAAATTTCTAAAATAAGCATTATCATGTTTTCTTGAGCATATCTCATTTTTGACTTGATAGTACTGAATAAGGCTCCCCTAAGATCCACAAAACCCAGACAAATATTTTAATACTAAATCTAATATTACTCACTCTCATACCCCAGGTATTAGCATCTCATTCATGTGAACTCTGTTTATTCAGAATTTGTAATTAGTTAAGGGCTTGTTTTTAGAATTCTTTGCAAAATTAACTGCCTACCTGAGATTGCTCAGTATACATTTTCACTTAACAGAACAAACTGTCTTAGGAACTTCAGTTTATTTATTGTGGGTCTGTAAATGAGTGGTAGCAATCCTCGCATCTCATCTGGTAATTAGAGCAGAACTTCATGCTTGTAAGTCCTTGTTAGTTCTAAATTACATTAGGTAAATTTTAAAATACCCACATGGCACAATAGAATTTTATGTAATTTTTCAATGGAACACTGTGAAATAATTTATTAGGATGCTACGGAGTAGAGAGATGTCTAATGGCACCCAAGAAATGTTAAAAACACATCACCGAGAGGCCAGAGAAATGTTTGCTAGTGAGTCCCAGTTTGTGTAGGAACTGTTTACTTAAAAATACAGGTATTGAGTCTCAAGTTCTGGGCTGAGAGTCCAGGAAGGAGAAAATATAAAGGGGTTCAGATGTTTTGACCACTTTTACAGAAGTATGAATATAATTCCTTTTTTTTTTTTTTTGTCCAGTCATGGGGCTTGAACTGTGGGCCTGGGTACTGTCCCTGGGTACTTCAGCTCAAGGCTGGCTCTCTACCACTTGAGCTAGACTAGCACTTCTGGTTTTCTGGTGGTTTATTGGAGATAAGAGTCTCCCAGACTCTCCTGCCCGGGTTGGCTTTGAACTGTGATCCTCAGATCTCAGCCTCCTGAGTAGCTAGGATTACAGGCGTGAGCCACCAGCACCAGGCTTAATTCCAAATTTTAATGGTGATGAATTGGACATTTTAAAAACTTTCATGTGGATTCTTAAGGAAAACGGAAATCATTGTTCAAGTAATAAAATGCTGGTTTATGAAAATTTAATTTAAAAGAGTTCCCAATTAGAATGCCTTTTAATTGGGTATATATTATTGTTCTGTGATATAATAGAGCAATTACTGATCTTGGAATATGTCATTGTTTGTGAAGTTCTGGATAAAGTGAATTGTTTCCTCATTTAGTAATGTTTTTATGGCTTTATTGTACTTGAAATTGCCCAAAGTCCTAGAATGCCTGGCACAGTTGGGATTCAGACCTGGGTTTTTCAGTCTCCAAAGCTGAAGGTTTGAATCATCGTTACTCTGTATTTACATGCCTTCGAAAGGAAAAACTAGTTTCACTCATAAATTAAATTATAATTAAATCTGAGTTTATTTGTATTATCTCTCCAAATTATGCTGGAGCTATTAAAGTTGACAATAATATGGACTGACTGTAGATACAAGCACAGACACAAACCTACACACACAGACACACACACTCCCCACTCACTACAAATAAGCTTCCAAAAATAAATTGTGACTATCTATAGACTGGATCTGACTCAGGCCTTAATTGATGATCATGAGTGATGTTTTTGAGGTGGCTTCTATAATTAAATATTGTAGCAGTTTCTCAAATTAATAGAAATAAAAATTGACTACGATGTTATGAGAACAATAAAGGGACACGATAGGGTGATTGACTTCGCATTTCTAAAGCCACACTAAGCTCTGATTAATCAGACAGGCTTAGGTTCCCTGTTTCTAATTCCATTCATTACCTTATCGCTAATAAAAAAAAAAACCATGATGGATATAAAATAAATGCAATGAATTTCTTTTGCAATTGTAGCCATTTTTCCAATTAACTGACCTAACTCTGGTAAGAGTTTGGGGGCCATTTTAAAGAACTATATTTTACATGTTGAATGCTACCTAAGACATCAAATAGGTCACTAGTGCCTAGTATACAAATCAAGTTCTAGGATGCTAAAATCTAGAGGAATCGTATCATGAATGCATGCCCAGGTAACATTAATATTTACCACGCCGTAAAGATCAGCTCTGTAAAGAAAGACCTACATTCGTGCAGTTTGGAAGTGCAAGGGCTTGTGCAGTTGTAATGGGAGAAATGGAGAAAAGCCTCACAGTGCGGGGCGTGCCTTCTATCCCTGCAATTTCCATGAGTTCTCAGTTAATCTGATACAAATTAACCAAGCAAGAACATTGTGTGTGCTATAAATGAAGCTGGGAAGTACCTCCGAGAACCACAGCCTGGGTCATTCATCTGCCCTCAACCTGCTGCAGAAGAAAATATTCTGGAGAGCTTCTCCAGTTCATACAGACAGTAAGACAGCACGGAACATAAACAATGTACAGTGTACATGAACATAGACAGTAAGATGGGCAGCACAGAACTCGAACCAGATCTGTCTGTTCCCCATCGACTAATGCTCCTCGACCATACTCTCGCATCAACTTCGATGTAAAAATGTCTTAAAAATGTACCAGTGTGAAGTGGGTTAAGATAATGACAGCAACTAATTTAAATAGAAAACATCCTAGTGTTACTTAATATTTAGGTTCAGAGCACCAGGCTCCAGTGGCTCATGCCTGTAATCCTAGCTACTCAGAAATCTGGGATTTGAGGATCATAGTTAAAAGCCATCATGGGCAGGGAAGTCTGTGAAACTTTTATTTCCAACTTATTAGCAAAAAAAATCCAGAAGTGGAGCTATGGCTCAAGTGGAAAAGCTCCAGCCTTGACCAAAAAAAGCCCAGGGACAGTGCCTGGACCTTGAATTTAAGTACCAGAACTGGCACCAATAATAGTAATAGTAATAATATAACAACAATAATAATAAATTCAGAAGATACAAGATAGAGATCAAGAATAGTGCTTCACATCTCTAATCCCAACAATTTGAGAGATTAGAGATTGGGTTGATCACAGTTCTAGACCAGCCCAGGCTGTTACCAAGATTCCACCTCTCAGTAAGCTGGGTGTGATACTATGTGTCCACACTCCCTTTATACAAGAGGACACCCTCTACACACGAGGTAGAAATAGGAAGCTTGTGGCCCAGGTTGGCCTAAACAAAAACCTGAGACACCATTGTTTGTTTGTTTTGTAAGTACTAAAGCAAAGGAACTTAGGACATAGCTCAGGTGGTAGAGCAGCACCAGCCTAACAAGTTGGGGAGCCCCGAGTCCCAGGTTGAGGGTGTCGGGTGGGGATTACCTTAGGGTGTAGAGCACTCGGCCGTCATTCCAGATCCTCAGCATCCTGTTGGGAGTGGTGATCCAGTGCGCATCGGCCTTTTTTGAGTTTCGGAAGAAGGTGTCTGGGATCCAGATCTTCCCCACCATGTTGCTGTTCAGTCGGAGGACTTTGATGGTGCTGTTAAATTTCAAGCGCCTGTCGTACCATGTTTGGGCAAAAAATATATCAATTGTATATTCCTGTTTTGAAAGGGAAAAGATAAGACAGAGCGTCTTTAATACAATAATAGTACACTGTAGAGTAGTTTTCTATCTCAGTCTTGTGCTTATTTGCCAGTGTGAGATGAAGCTATTTTGGCTCTGAATCATCTGAAAGGAAGCAACGTTTTACTGATGAAGCTGTATCTCTAAACACTTTTTTTCTCGACCAGCTTGGTGTTTTTATGGAAAACTAAGACATGTCGAAATGGCTTCTGACTAAAGATGGTGGCCCTGATGCGATCCTTCGCTTTCATCACCCCAGCCTGATGAACTGGAGTGCGTTAGCATGCTGTGGGCTGGCTCATTCTTTTGCTGTAGAGCACAGTCCTTGCGGACTGGTTAGCAGTAGTCTTCATTCCTACTTCCCACTTGCTAAAGTAACAGCCCTCCTGCCTCTCCTCTACCCTCTGGCGGGCCTGACACCTGAAATGGCTTCCAGACAGCGCTGTCTCCTAAGGAAGCCAGTTTCCCAGGCCTAGAGCCCCTGTTACAGGGTCAGGTATGAAGCTCAGAATCCTCAGAAGAGCAGCAAAGCTGGAGAGCAGAAATTCAGTTTCCACACAATAAAATGGGGTCTCTAAAGAACTTAGCTGGTTAGGTCAGGTGAAGAAAGAAAAGAGAAGACACATAAAGTAAATTGCACCACATCCAGCAAAGAGCAAGCTCCCAGCAAAAAGTACTTGCAGGTTTTCAGGTGATTTACTGTTGCTCTTTCTCTAACTAGGATGAAATTAACCAATAAAATAAAATTCCTAGTGCTGTACTAATCTCTATCACAAAGTGTGCTCTTTATAATGACCAATGAATGCAAAGATTTCCCTCCAGCCTCAGTAGTAAACTAGATAACAGCTGACTTTGGTCATAGAAAAGCAAATGAAGGGTGAACTTTGGACCACAAGGTGTGGAGTCAGGACTCTAGGGTTCCAGGGTGACTATTGTATTTGGAAATAGACTTTGGAGAAAGTGTCTACCCTTTATGGACTTTTCTTTTCTTCATCTTTATCTACAAACAGTGAACCCAAACACATACTTAGCTACTTCCAGATTTATATAACACTTCATTATCATCATCATCATCATCATCACAGTAGTTCATCAAAAGGCTAGCTATTATTATTTTATTTTTCTTGTATTATTTACAAATACTTATTTTCAGCTGGTCCTCTGGCCAAACATTTTCCATGCATCATCTCAGTTAAGAAAGCACCTGTGAGAGCCGGGCACCAGTGGCTCACGCCTGTCATCCTAGCTACTCAGGAAGCTGAGATCTGAGGATCACGGTTCAAAGCCAGCCCAGGCAAGAAAGTCTGTGAGCCTCTTATCTCCAATTAACCACTAGAAAACTGGAAATGGTGCTGTGGCTCAAGAGGTAGAGTGCTAGCCTTGAGCCGAAGAGCTGAGGGACAGTGCCCAGGCCCAGAGTTCAAGCCCCATGACTGATAAGAAAAGAGAGAGAGAGATAGAGAGAGAGAGAGAGAGAGAAATCACCTATCTGAGTAGTATAGAAAGGATCAACTAGTATAATAAACAGCAAGTTAAATTATTTGCTATCTGAATGATTCCAAATAACTATCCCTAATTGTGCCTTATTTTATTTGGCTTTGGTCAGCTCTACAAATTGGATGATGATAATAATAATAACTCAGTCTTCTCTGTAAAGTTGCAAGCAAATGTTATTCACATTCTGATTCCAGTACCCTGAACTCCATTTCATGTTGAAAAATACGAAGGACCAAGGAGAGTATTGATTTGCTCCAGAATTCACAGACTTGGGAACTATTTCTCTTGCCTGAATACTGCTCTGTATTCTTTCTAGAGCCACTTACTATCATGTGTCATTGTAACTGGGTACATTTCCAGTAGGGTAAGCTACGTCAACTCATTCATCATTCAGTTGCTTGTGTGAAGTTTATTATACAGAAAGGAAACATGTATTGTGAAATCGTTGTTAACAAAGGTGGTCAGGAGAAAATTAATTAAATAATTTCAGATGTATTTTGGCCAAAACAAAACCAAGCACAATTAAAAAATATTTAAGCCAGGCGCCGGTGGCTCATGCCTGTAATCCTAGCTACTCAGGAGGCTGAGATCTGAGGATCACGGGCAGGAGAGACCATGAGACTCCTATCTCCAATAAACCACTAGAAAACCGGAATTGGCACTGTGGCTCCAGTGGTAGCACACTCGCCTTGAGCTGAAGAGCTGAGGGACAATGCCCAGGCCCAGAGTTCAAGCCCCACAACTGACAAAAAAAAAAAATAAGTCTGAACACCAGCATTTTCCAAACTGTGTGACATTTCTGGGGAACTGATACTCTTAAAACAGAGTTCTAACTGTGATTTAGATGCACTGCATTTGTAAACTGCTTGGTTGAATGGCAATTCCTTTGTATAACTACTTAAAGACAATACAGATATTCAAATAATATAAAGAATGAACTAGCAGCAAGAACAGAATTACATTACAGTCTATAGTGTATTTTTTTATATTGGCATTTTTTTCAGAATACAAAGAATGTAGTATGTTAGAGTGGTTAGTACTTAACACAAGCCAAACAATTATGATTATGCAGGTAATGATACACATGTTTATCTTGTATCTATCTCTCTGTCTTAGGAGACTGTCTTTATTATTAGTTTTGTGAACACTTTAAATCACAGTGTTAATAGCATAGTCAACGCATCATCATCTATACGATACATCATAGTGATAGTATGCTGACGACGGTCAGCTCCTGTTTACTCCATTTTACTCTTTTGTATTATGGACTTAGTCTAGTTTCTCATCTCAGATTCGGATAGAAAATGGTACAGAAAAAATGAAATATTGTAACACCAATGCACTATTTTTCCTGGGACCATTTCTTACTTTGAAACACGTTAGGCCATGATCCTTTGGAAGATGCACAATAATTGCTGAATTGGGGCAATATTTCATAATTACACATGCTTTATTTTATGTGCAATCACATTCAGCTTTTATTTCAAAGTCCTCAAAATTTAATTATCTTCAAATTGCAAAAGAGAAAATGGAGGTAAAAGATTTATCTTTCCCTTCCAAAATTGAAATGATTTTTTATATATTCCTCGTTTTATATATGCCAAAAATAGTTTTATGAAGACACTCACCATATTGATTGCATTCACTGGCCCAATGCTATTCACATACATATCTGTGTGGATTAAGGTTGGTTTCACTGCAAAGAGAATTGTAGAGATATATGCATTGGAGAAGTACTGAATTCTACTGTTTTTGTCTTAATTTTCTAGGACAATCCTATTTAGCTGAATTAGAAGTATTCAAAATGAATTTACTAATTCACCATATTTGCATAATAATTTTGTATCCAAGAAACTACTCTTTTGGTCAGTCTTGGGACTTGAACTCAGGCCTGAACGCTGTCCCTGAGCTCTTTTGCTCAAGGCTAGCACTCTACCACTTTGAGTCATACTGCCACTTCTGTTTTTCTCATTGTTAGCTGGAGGTAAGAGTCTCAAGGACTTTTCTGCCCAGGGTTAGCTTTGAACTGCAATCCTCAGACCTCAGCCTCCTGAGTCACTAGGATTACAAATGTTGTGAGCCACCAGTGCCCTGTGAAGCAACTCTTTTAAGCAGGCAATTGCAATAAACAAGCACAGTACAGCTTTCAAACCATCTATCCTTTTTAACTTACATTAAAATGAAGAAATGAGAAGACAGTGCTCTGAGCTTTTCTTCCTTCTTTCCTCAGATCCCTCTAATTATACTACTTTCCCAGCAAGCTCTTGAATCTATTTGTACCTTGCAACCTGACTTGACCCACATAGACAATAATTACTTCGGGGCCCAGACAAAAAATCTATGCATCAGAAATTTGACACAGACATAAAGAGCAGTGTGAACTATACATTGCTTTGGAGACATTTGTCCTGTTTCTCATCTGCAGGGACACTTTACCTCCAGGGGCATCTGGCTAGCACCAAATACACCAGCTGTGCCATCTACCATGATGACTTCCTGGATGCTGAGTCGCACAGGTCATGAGTGAGCTCTGTGGAGGCTGGTATGTGCACCTTTCTATTGGGTAGAATCTGCAGTGTGCCATCCAAGAGCCAATGGACGTGTTCCATGTTAATTTAACCCTTAATGAAAGATCCCTCCTGTCATTCTGGTCTTTAGTGCACAAAGAACCTTTTTTTTTCCTCTTTATTCTTTTTCCTTGAAGGTTGCATGTCCGAACTGTGGCAGATGGAATTTTTTTAAGAATGCTAACACCCACACCCTTGCCGTCTCCTCCCCCGTGAGGCTCTGCTGATGTCTCTTAACATCTGGGCATAGGCAGACATTTTTGGCTGATGATGTACAAAGGTGACTGTCCAGTTCTAAGCCTAGACACTAGGCCTCTGGGTATTTACTTTCTCTCATTCTTGTTTTCTGCCATGAGACAGATCCTCCTAGACAGTAGACTGCTCCCACAAGTAGAATGAGAGCTACTTAGAGTATTCACGCTCAAAGAGCAACCCCAGCGTAGACAAGCTTATTTCCCCTGTGAAGTGCTAGACCAGTTCTGACGTTCTTGGCACAGCATTGCTGCGACTGTTACAAAGCACTAGGTAATCACTATCGCCTCTCTAGTCTCTACTATTACTTTCTATTTTATTTTAAATTATGCTTCATGAGAAATTGTCCCTTTTTAAATAGCCATTGTAATATGTAGGAAAATGTGCATTTTTAGCTTTACTTAACAATTATTTCTTCATGTTAAGTTTATTAATAGCTCTTGTGCTCCTAGTCTTGAGTGTTCCTTGTATATTTATTTTGACAACACATAGTAGAACGTATGCCTTCCTAGTTTGTGAAGTATGCTAATGTCTTCTTCTAAGAATATGTGCCCTCTCTGTGGCTTACCAGGAAGGATTTTGACGTACCTCCTATGTCAGGTCGAAGTTTATTGTCATACCCTTCCAGCAGGTTGTTTAAAATGACAGTCACATCTCCCTCAGGGACCTTTGGAGTCAAGACCCACGTTTTATTAGAAGCATAATCTTCATAGTCATCATCTGATTTTTGGCTAGTAAAGCTACGAAAATAAACAAATGAAACTCTTGGTCAAGAAATACAGAGATTATATCCAAGTTGACTACCACAAACACTGGTAGAAAAGGCAGAGAATCTAAGCAGGATTATAGGAATGTAAGAAACTGAGAACATCACCTAATGGTTAGAATAACTAATGGAAACCAGAATGTATTAAAGAGTTCCCTCCACTTTTCCAGAACGCTCTGCCCTTTAGTCTATAAATATGCCATGTGCTATCATTTATTTTTGCCTTTCCTGCTTTTGACGTTCGTCCACCCACCTGCACAGCCTCATGAAGAACTTATTAACAAAAAAGCTATTTTTGTGAACATGCCGCTTAAATTATCATAGCGTAGCCTAAGAATTCAGGCATGTCTCCCTCTTCTTCCTTATAAAAGTTAGCCTGCTCCAACCTATTAATGAAAGTAAGAGAGTGATAATTAGATTCACTCCCACAGACTGCCACGCAGGCCTCTCCCCCGCCAACGGAACTGTGGAGAAGCTCAGTCTTGCTGCCTTTGTTTCCCCCAGGGTGTGTGTATTTGTGTTTTTCCCCCTTTACTGGCACTGCAGGAAAGGGCGGTTCATTTATCTTTAGCTGCTAGGAACCTGGTACTGGGAAGAAAAATGTAGTTGCAGACTTTAAGTCACCCTTTATTACAGCAAAGGTTCCTACACTGGAATTGAACTCAGATAGATTGATAGCCAACAATCATAGAAGTCAATTACCAATGAAAACTCGCATTATCTCCTGTAATTTAGTTACCTGACTGGACTCATTGGAGAGGCATCTGAGGTCCTGTACTTTAGTCTTGTGTTCCTACATCTGTTAGAACTTTCTGAGAGGGAAGCTAGACAGCTGGCAGATGGATCAAAAATCCATCTTCTTTCCAAATCCATCCACTTTCTTCAACCTTTCCTCAACTTCCAAATCTGTCCTCCCTCCTCTCAGATCTAGAGATAGTGAGCTGCCATTTTCATTTTTATCTGTGTTCAGTGAATCTGTGACTTAGAATGAAAATTTTTTTCCCCTTCCTGGGGCTTGAACTAACAGGCCTGAGCTCTGTCCCTGAGCTCTTCTGCTCAAGGCTAGTGCTCTACCACTTCAAGCCACAGCTCCACTGCTGATTTACTGGTAGTTAATTGGAGATAAGAATGTCCAGGATTTTCCTGCCCAGGCTGGCTTCAAACTTTGATCCTCAGATCTCAGCCTCCTATGTAGCTAGGATTACAGGTGTGAGCCACCTGCTTCTGGCTCAGAATGAAAAATTTAAAATGACACATTTGCAACACAGTTTTTTTACCCCATTTGATTTTCCTAAACAGATGATATGCGATGAATCTTGTTAACTACCAAATTGCTACGTAGCCTAAATATATATCTATTTCTCAAGCCAATTTTTTACTTCAATTATTTTCTCTTAGTTATTCAAATTTCCATACACATAAGCCTGTTGTTATATAATCATGAAGCTTGGGGATCTGACCCATCCAGAGGAATCTGGGGTGGCACCAACACAGGGTGGCTACTGTACCTGCAACTGATCCATTTGTACAGACTCTTCTTCATCATGTTATGGAAGTAACTTTAAAAGCTTAAATACTAATCCTATTTGATCTTTAAGACACTGACATTCCTGTAATTATCCTCTTTCGACAGTTAAGGGGTCACAGTTATACTTGCCAGTGTATACTTGGATTTCCTAGAGACAAAAATATATGGCCATCCTGCTGCAAGGATTTGGAAGGAAATTGTGACTAAAGAGGCTACTCTTGCACATTCACCAAACAATAAAAAGAAGCCATCACTCCTGCTTCTTTTTCCCTTAGGAGCATAAATTAGTTTATGCCTGAGACCAATAAAAAGATACGGCGCCTACAACATGAAGTTAGCAGCATTGGGATTTCATAAGCTGACCGCGGCAGATGTCTGCGGTGTGTTCGCTCCTGCTGAGGCATGAGACACAGCTCGCAATGTAACTTAACTGAGGTGATGTGCTGCCTCACTTAACACTGCCTCTGTTGAGAAAGCAGGACACTGGCAGGAACAAGGCACATACCTTGTTTCATTTTTCAAGGCCCCTCCAGCCTCTGAGGAAGGATGGCGTTGGTGCAAGTTTAGAAGCAGGGAAGTGGAGGGAACTTCTGTCTCGAGAGAGCTCAGGGAACTTTAGCATGGGACCATGGCGGGGCTTCCATTCTGCAGGCTAGAACTGGAGGGCTTTGTCATTGTTGCCGAGGGCTCGGGAGGTCCCCAATCCTGTCTGTGGCATTATGTACCGCTCCTCAAGGATGCCCACGTGAACTGTGCAGCGGCTTAGAGAAAGGTGTGTTCTACTTGAGTGTGAACACATCAGTGTGAATTCCCAAGGAGGGTAGAAGCAAGCCAGGCAAGTGATATTCTGAGGGTGACTTGTCTTACTCAGAATGACTTTCTTAGTTTGCAAGTAGTTCGTTTTTTTTTGTTTTTTTCATACGTACTAACAGCTGTTAACATGCCTATTTGACCAAATCATTGATCAGAAATATATATTTTATTATGTGAAAATGCAGACTATTGATGGTTAATAATGCCTACCGATGATCTATTTAATGAAATAAATGTGGAGCTTGATCAGGAAAAATGAATTTTATTATGAGGTTAAATGTAATTTAATCTACATTGGGAAGCATTGTCAGCAGACTGAGTTGGATGGCTGCAGGACAGAATACTTGAATTCAGCTTCTTACATATTCAAAGTCTGAGGTTGTCTGGGGCACCTCCTCTGCGCTCTTCTCGTCAGATCCACCCGTGCTTCATTTGACCATGTGATCACACATCACAATTCTTTACCTCTATGTCTCCTTGTTTACGTTCATGAATATATAGAGCTGAACTACCAAAACCCTCCCCCAAAAGAATGAGAGGTACATTTTTCTAAAATACCCCCAGAAAGCCTCGATTTGTGGATCACCAGCCAGCATGAGCAGGAATATATATATAATTTAGAGGAGGAGGACATGTTGATTGATTATTTCTCTTACTACTGTTACCAAAGTCAGAATCAGACTCCCAAAAAGTAGGTGGGGTGGGCTCCAGTAGCAACTGGAGTAGTTGAGAAGAGGCTGAGGGGAAATGTGGAGCAGGCAACTGGGGCTTTCACAAGAGCAGAAAGTCGGTAGAAAAAAATAACACCAATGGCAACCCATGCTCTGAGATTATTGCTCTAGCTTCTTTTCTCTGTGTTAGCCTCCTTATGGTAAGCTATTTCTTTTTGTCCCTATCTTGGGGTTTCACTTAACATCATCTTTTTTTTTAATTGTGAAAATACTGTACAGAGGGGTTACAATTGCATGGGCAAGATAATGAGTACATTTCTTATCAAGCATTGCAGCCTCCTCCTTTGTTTCCTCTTACCATACCTTCCCATCCTCCCCCCTGCTCTCCCACCCAATCCTCCCTGCCCCCACCAAAGTTGTAAAGTTCGTTTTCGACATAACGACTTGTACATCTCATTGTTGCAATGGGTCCACCTATATCCCTATTTAAACGATTTGTTTTTCCCCTTCCCTTCCACAAATTATACCAACATCAAATACAGTGAAACAGGGGTTATACTGTGGGGGAGGAACATACAAAGCAACA
>NW_012267328.1:5272716-5285559 GCF_000151885.1 Dipodomys ordii
TCACTTAATATAAGTTTTTCCAAGTTTTTCATTTCCTAACAAATGGGGCAATGTCATTCTTTCTGATGGAGGCATAGAATTCCATTGTGTATATGTACCACATTTTCTTGATCCATTCATCTACTGAGGGGCATCTGAGTTGGTTCCATATCTTAGCTATAGTAAATAATGCTGCAGTAAACACAGTCGTACTGGTAGCTTTAGTGTGGTCTTGTTTGTGAACATTTGGGTAAATGCCCAAAAGTGGGATTGCTGGGTCATAGGTGAGCTCTATGTGGAGTCTTTTGTAGGCGCTGGGAAGGTGGCTCAGTGGTAGAGCACTTGCCTTGCATGTGTGAGGCCCTGGGTTCGATTCCTCAGCACCACATGAACAAAAAGAAAAAAGCTGGAAGTGGCGCTCTGGCTCAAGTGGTAGAGCGCTAGCCTTGAGCTAAAGAGCTGAGGAACAATGCCCAGGCCCAGAGTTCAGGCCCCACAACCGGACCCCCCCCCCGCAAAAAAAGAAATTGTACAGGTCTCTAGACAGTCAGTCAATCAGGAGGGCAAAGGGAGAATACGCATAGGAGCAGGCCAAAAAGACTCAACAGTTATGTGCATATGATCATATAATAAGTTTTGTGATTTGTTTATACGCTCTCAAAAAGTAGGAGATGAAGAGTCTAGGGCTCACACTGTTGGAAGAGAAATACTGTGCTGTTGTTTACTACTAATGAGGATCTGTATGTCCCAGAGCCCAGAAATGCCATTCCTAGAGTTATCCTAAAAAGCTATGTAATGTTTACTAAATGATATGTGTAAGAAAAATCATGGTCACATTGAAGTCTTGGTGATTGAAATGGCAGTAGCCCAAATCTACAGTGGAATGAACAAATAATATATGAGAATATGACTATTAGAATAGGTGAGGATTCTAAATTCTAGTTAGAAAGAAACATCAAAGGATAATGATTACTCTCTTTATAAAGAATTACAGTGTGGTTATTTGTAAAAAAAAAATCTCATCTTGCTATAAAATAAGAGTTATGGGGACTTTCTTCCGTGTAATATGATATTCACTTGAGTGGTAAGTGGGACAACTCATTTTGCATACTACCTCTCATATGGATTTATTTTTTAAGGATAATAATGTGACTAGGTTCATGAGAATGCTCAGTTCTGTTTTCTCAATTACTAAACAGATTTTACAAACTCCATGTGAAATTGGTCTTCTCTGGCCACATGAGAATAAGCCAGCTGTAGTCCCCCTCTCGGGAAATGTACATGGACTCCGTATTTGTGTGTGTGTGTTCTGACTGTGGCAATCTAAGAATGGTTTTAGCCATAGAAGATACACAGACTATAGAAGATATTGTCAGGCAAGGCTGTAATTATTTGCCACCAAGAATTAGTTCAAAGAGGAAATAATTGGTATTTCTTCATTTAGAAGATGAACTACCATGCATTAAAAATGCGCATACGGGGCTGGGAAGGTGCTCAGTGGTAGAGCACTTGCCTTGCATGCATGAGGCCCTGGGTTCGATTCCTCAGCGCCACATAAGTGGGGGGGGGCAGCCAGAAGTGGCGCTGTGGCTCAAGTGGTAGAGTGTTAGCCTTCAAGTGAAGAGCTGAGGGACAGCGCCCAGGCCCAGAGTTCAGGCCCACGACCAGACACCCCCAAAAAAATAAAAATAAAATAAATGCACATATGCCAATCACACAGTTGAGTGTTCACAATGGAGTGACCACTCATTCCTACCCCTGGCTGCTTGTGAAGTTACTCACAGGCTGTGAAAATGCCAGTGCTGGAGATCACCCTCTTAAGAGACTAATTTCATTGCTCTAGGATGGGACTAAATATTGGAATTCAACTAAGTCTAAAGGGCAGAAAGAAGAGCTACTTCCCCAAAATGCAGTAGAGTTTCTTGGACTTTTCTTTCCTTAGAATAAGTCATTACTTTGGTAACAGATCTTAAGCAAGAAAGTGCCTTTTGTTCAAGGTATACTGGAAATTCAAAACAGCTTGTCCACAAAATTTACATCTATTAAGATTACAGAGCTCCAGTGGCTCACACCTGTCTTAGCTACTCAGGAAGCTGAGATCTGAGGATCACAGTTCAAAGCCAGCCCAGGCAGGAAAGTCCATGAGACTCTCATCTCCAGTAAACCAACAGAAAACTAGAAGTGGTGCTGTGGCTCACGTGGTAGAAGGCTTGCCTTGAGCTGAAGAGCTGAGGGACAGTGTCCAGGCCCAGAGTTCAAGCCCATGGCCAACAAAAAACAAAAAGAGTGCCCTGCTTGTCCTAATAAGACAGGTTTACATATCAGATCCTAGGACACAAGACAATTGCAAGTGTCACGTAGGCAGAGCCTTAAAAGTCATTAAAGCATACAACTAGAAAGTTTTTATTCTTTTTAAATTTTCTTTCAGCATGTATAATTATATTAAGGACAAAAATCTCCCTGTATTTTAATTTGTCTGTAGCCATTCTCTCCAAACTGCTAATCTACTCAGTGTGTCGGATAGACCAAAGGAGGTCAGAGAAAAGAACTTGGTAACATGGTTCTAGTTTTATTGCATTTGCATTGTATTCTGTTATGAAATATGACACTAAATTTTAGGTTTTATTATTTATATCACCTGTCTTAGGTAAAATTATATTCCAAGATATAATTATATTTCAAGATAGACTCCTTGGCTTCATGACAAAATGCTCAGTAAATAAACGAGCAGATGTCATTGCCGAATTTTGGGGAAATAGTGCCTTATGGAATCTGTTCGCTGAAGGACGTGTGTGTATCAGAGACCATTGTGTAAGCCACAATCATAGGTGACAAAAAATGTGTAGCACACAGTGTTAATATCAAAACAACTCCTGTCTAGCTAAGGAGACAAACAATGCCTGCGCAACTAGAAAAAGGCAACTCTCAAATAACAATGCATTGTTTTGCACGCATCTGAACATGACTCATGTCTGTCTGTCAGCACCTCTACGTTGACATTCCAGTTCCATCTACCAGTGTGCTTCACTGTTAATTCTCCAGTCTCAGTGTCTGAGGAAAAAAAGAGGATGTTCTTCTAGAACAAAAACTATGTTCAAGAACCAAGACAACTTTTGTGGTTTTCTTCAGGAAAAAGAAAAGGTCGTGCAGATAAACATGCACAGGTTTTCCCATATTTGCAAGAGTGCCACAGATGGACAGGACAGCGTCTGTGTGCTTTCAAGTGACGCGTGAACGAAAGATTGAGCTGTTGCAGCTTTAGGGTCGTTTTCAGGTCACCAAGAGCACGTGTATGAAAACAAAGGTCCATTCCGTTTCATGCGAGTATCTACATATAATCAGTCAAACGCATCAAGTTCAAACACATTCACATTTCATAGAAAATTCATATAGTCAAATTGTCTTCTCCATAGTAATGGGAAATAATTTTTTGTTTGTAATCAGATGTAAGGAAGCATGGAGTTAATTGATTCAGGTCACTGATTAAATTTCAAAGCCTCTATTACTTACAGTACCTTTTTATCTCTATATAACCTAAATTTACACACACAGGAATTACAAATATTTCAGATAGTATTTTGTGTTCATTCTCCCATTTGTGGTATTGACAGACTTTTCCTGTGAGCACCACTTGGATTTATTATAGTTTCAAGTTTACTATGAAGAAGTACCACCACTCATGTGTTACAAATGTATTTGGAGAGTACAAAATAATTCTGGAACAATGTGAAAAAGTGAACAAACAAACAGATCCCAATGGAATTTCAAATAATTCTAACTTTAAGTTTAAGTATATTTTAATCCATCTTGTTGGATTTATAGGCAAATGGAATATTTATACATTAGAACAAAGCTTCCACATCATTAGTCATCTTGCAAATTTATAATAAGGCAAGGAAGCTTTAAATCATTATGAAATCATAGTACCAATGGAATACGGAGGGGACATACTGCTTTACTACTTGTGTTTTGAATAGCGTATCCTTCCTTCCTTCCCAAGCTCAAAATGCTAGTGCACAAATTGTAAAACATGGCTCCTGGAGAACCATCTTGCTCCTTCTCATATTGTCAGCCACAGTTTTTCTCTTCTTTTTTGGGGGGGGGGGAGGGTCCGGTTGTGGGACCTGAACTCTGGGCCTGGGCACTGTCCCTCAGCTCTTCCAAGACTAGTGCTCTAACTTTTCTTTTTTTTAAATTTATAATCAGCTGTATAATCATCAATAGTGTCAAAGCCAATCGACTGAAAGTTTATGATAAATACAAACACTTGGTGATTCTGTATTGGTTGTATATGCGCAAACAAAATAAACTTCTATTTTGTCTAGGAAACACTCTTCTCTTGGGGAGAGGGGAAAATGATATTTATGAAACAGCACTGTGGTTTCTTGTTAATTTGGCATCGTTTTATATTTGTTTTCAGCTCTCAGGTGGTATATTGCTCTCCCTGGTAATTGTATAAACAAATTAAAAAGTAATGCATTTTATAGATAAGAAATAAGTATCAGAGATTTCATGAGAATCCCTTAAAATTCCAAACCAATCAGTTAGTGCCAAAATTGCTTTAATTTATTTGGAAATTAGAGACAGTCATTGCCATTTAATAGATGAAAATTATTAAGCTCGACAAAACTCCATTTATATAGACATATTAGTTAAATATAGTGCAAAAATTTCAAAGCAACCACAAATCATTTTTAAAATCTTTTGCGTCATTAACATAATAGAATTAATAACTAGTTCTTGGTTTTGCTTGGATGTAAGTCAGCACTGGGATTCTGCAAGAATTATAAACCAATTATGTTGTGTAACTGTTACACAACTGAAAACTGGGTAAACTTCAACGCTTACCACCATCCAGGCACACTTGTCCTCCGCAATACAAATGGTGTGAGTATGTGAAGTGCTTCTTTCCATTTACGCCCTGAACCTGGGATGCAGTTCACATTCTCTAGCATGGCTACAAGGTCATCCTGTAGGAAGCTAACTCTTGCACGCTGAGGTGTCTGGAGAACTCTGTTCCACAATGTGACTATAACTTAATGAGAAATCCTGAATCACAGTTACCCAGAAAAGCTAACTGCTCTGCTACTCAGAAACTTGACCAGAAATAGTGTTTATTTTAAACTGCTACTTTTAGAATAACTGGTGATTACAAAGATACATAAAGCTTTAAGCATTTAGAGCAACTTTATTATAGATTGGAAAACTCTTTTGGTAGTTCATTAAAATGTTAAAAACAGAAGTATTTTATTTCACAGCAATTTCATCAGAAAAAAATTGAAACTCTTGTATAATATGTCTGTAGCAGATTAGGCCAGTTAGCCTTAAACTAGAATCACAAAGAAGAAGGAGTAATTTTATTGTAACTCTCTCCATCAAATTCATAGCAATAAAATAGACCTTATAACATAAATATTTATATGTATAACGTAATTCTAGCTCACTAATGTTATGTTAGCCAGGTGCCTAGCGACTTAGGCCTGTAATTCTAGTCACTGGGGAGACTGAGAGTTGGAGGATCAGAGTTAGAATCCAGCCTGGTCAAAAATGTCCTCTATCCAAAATTATCAGCATATGTGGAAGCTAGAGCTAGCCTACAAACCAATAAGTAAATATGTCTGGTGGTATGCAAGTGTATGCAAATGTATTAACTGCAATACAGTGGAGTCAAGGGAGACCTCAAGAAAGGCAAAATGAGCAAATAATGTTCCAGGAAGCAGGTACTTGAAATGGGTAGGTAGGGTTAGATGAAGAAGAGGAGCAAATGCAGATAGGAATGTATATTCTACACATTAAGAAGAGTGAGGGAAGGCGTGGGGAGGAGAGGGATGGCGAGACTGTTCAAGGGAGGGCATTGATCAACATAAATTGTGTTCACACACTGCTTTGTTAAGTGGCAACTCCTCCATACAACTTAAAGATAGTACCCACTTTAAAAAGGCTGGACTGAAGGCTTGCACAAGCAGTAGAGCTCCAGCAAGAAATGAGAGTGAGCCTATGGCCCCAAGTTCAAGTCCTGGGACCAGAAAAAATCACATATAAGACAATGAATAAGCATGAGAGAGCACACACACCCTGTAGTTACCAATATGAGGTTTACAAACAGGGAAACAATATCTGTGGTGCGAGGAACCAGAAGAGAAGCCACCAAGGTAAAGTAAGGAGAAAGTCATCTCACTGTACCTGAAATGCTGAGCAAATTTTAGAATCTAAATCCTATCTTCATTTATTGGAACAATTTTGTAGTGAGTGAGTGGAAGATAAGACAGCTGGAGTCCGAAGGGAATCTGGAGTGACCTAGTGACCAAGATGACAGATGATGGCTTTCTATGAACAGATCCATGAGCCATGAAGAAAATCAGAATTGGCCATGGTCAGACAGC
Organism: Dipodomys ordii; assembly: GCF_000151885.1. Lineage (NCBI taxonomy): Eukaryota > Metazoa > Chordata > Mammalia > Rodentia > Heteromyidae > Dipodomys > Dipodomys ordii. Next base: position 5,279,079 of record NW_012267328.1, read on the forward strand.
AGATTATCAGCTTGGATGCTGTCTGTCCTCAGGACTCCTCAGGCCGTCTCCAGCCACTGCTTTCACTTCTGCTGGCCATGACAGACTTGGCCATTAAGTGCACAACCCACGTTTCCCTTCAAAAGTAAGCTGAGTAGCTTAGCTTAGCAACTGAACGGCACCCTTCCATACAAGCTTTTGGCAACAGATAACTTCGCAGAGGCAGGTGTCTTCTCATTACGTCCTGATCCACACTGTGAATAACGTCCGTCAAATTTACAGAAATGATATTCCCTTTCCCCCCTTTGCTGGTGCTGGAACTTGAACCCCCTGTTTCGCACTCTTGCTCAGCTTCTTGCTCATGGCCGGCATGCCACCATGACTCATGTCTCCATCACAGCTTCATGCTGGTTCATTGGAGATGGAATCTCCAGGACTTTTATGTCCAGGCATGCTTTGAATTACGATCCACCGTATATCAACTTGGTAAGTAGCTAGGATTACAGGCATGAGCCACTGGCCCTGGGTCCGAAATGATTTTCTTATAATGAACAACATAGACACTCTAGAAACAGAGACATCTCCTCAACTTGCTCATCTTACACACGTTAGGAGAAGGGTCTGACAAGTTGGAAAATAAATTTAATGAGAAAATTAAGAAATTCATCTTCTGCAGGCTCCTCACATTAACAATTAAAAAGGCATGGGGAGACTACTTTGTCTGATGAAGAAGATGATGTTTGAGCAATGTGAGGAAGTTAAGGTCTCATGTAGTAACAAAACACCAGTCAACACGTCTAATAGGAATGCTCAAAATGTTCCACTTCATCTGCATGCAATATAGAGATTACTATTGAAAGTAAACTTGCGAAGAACCACAGTACTAAGATTTTGTGTGTGGAGATCTGGGCAAAGTGAATGCAAGTTTACTAAAAGTCACTAAGTAGTAGTGGTCATTAAGAAGGCTAAGAATTTGAGTTTGAAGTTATTATTATCTATAAGTAGTTGTACAAAGGAGTTTCAGTTCACCATCAGATTATGAGTGCAATGGATCTAGACCAGTGTCACCTCTTTCATCATCCCCCCATCTCTCCCAACCTCCCATCCATTCATTTTCCTTTTCACATATATCCATTAAATGTGAGTACATTCACCATCCAGTCTCTTTCCATTCGTCTAGACCTTGTCCCTTGGCCCTACCCCATCTTCCTGATGCTAAAAGTTCCATATTCCTGGTATTCATTTTGAGTTACAGCAAAGGAATCAAGTGAGTCTTACTACCTTCTGTCCTTAAAGACTGCCCCAAGCCTATTTGCTGCTTGACCAAAGAGGGGAAAGGCAGCTGTGTGTGGATTAACTGGAGATAATAGGAAAAGATGAACAGATTGTTCTTTATTCCTTTTTAAGGAGAAGACAAATTTCTGAGAAAATGGTAATTTTTATTATTGAATTAAAAATTATTATTGAATTAAAAAAAATTATTGATCATCTATTACATGCTAAGCATTTCTCTAAAACCGTAAGTTTTATCTGTGGAAATAAATAGCATCTCTGTTCTCATGGATCCTGGTTTCTAGCTGAAAAGAGAGAAAAATGAGAAGTAAAAGTGAGAAACCAGTAAAGCATGTAGTAAAAATGACTGATGTCGGTAACTAAATACTGGGGAAACATATCATACACAAGATGCTGAGAGAGAGGTGAGCGTGGCGCTGAATGATCTGAAGGTCTTACGGCCCAGGCATTGTGTAAGCAAAGACACAAGGAACATGCTATTCAAGGATCTTTTGCAAGTTCATGGAGAGATGCATTGCCAATGGAAGAGAATACTAAATAAGACTTTCCCTGGGGGGAAAGCATCTAACATTACTTTTTTTCTGCCCTAAATATATACAGTATGGCATATGTCATTTGTCTTGGCCACTTCATGGAAATATACCTAAATATCACTGGGTATTTCTCTTCCTGCACAGACTTTGGGTATACAAGTGAACTTGACTTCATGGCAGAATATCAATTACTACAAGGATTTTAAAACATCACTTGTTTTGTTTTGTTTTTCCTCCAGTGTTGTGCTATTTTCTGTTCATGGGGTTTTCTTTACGAATGAGTGGAGATTACATCAGTGCTGCTAATTTACCATTTACGTGGTACTTTATGCAGTTACCCAGTGAGTTTTCTAATGGCATAAAATTACAACTATTTGTGCTTTTACACTACAATACGATAGGGATTAATATGATTTGGAGTTGTCTTTTTTATACTGAGTCTCTAATATGTAACTTTAAAATAAGCTTATTTATTTTTCATGACATTTATTCAGTAGGGTGTGGGACAAATGAAAAATATGGATACCTACACAGAGTGACCTGTGTAAGGAAGGCAACAAGGCCATCTTCATCATGCCCACAGCCGATACCCAAGGAGGGCTTGACATTTTCACATCTCTTTCTATTTGTCTTCATCTGTTTTTTAAAAGTTTTTCATTGATTGAATGGGAAAAAAAAAACCAAACAGCCTTTTAATGTAGCAGACCGGAGTGTACTGTGCTCATACCTTCACATCCCTTGATCTGAAATGATAGATATATGCCCTAACACCTGGCCACATGTGACTAAATGAGTCTCAGAAAGAGACACTGTCCTCTTCATTTAACCCACAAGCCAGATGAGAGAACAGAAATCACAATGTAAATATTCTCATAAAAATGTATCTATATTCTTAGAAAATATAGAACACTAATCAATGCTAAAACATTACTTTTTCTTTTTCCTTTAGTGCTTCAGTGTCCTATAATTTTAGAGACTAAACAAGTGATTTTTTGATGGAAGTGATTAAAAGCATATCATCCTTTGCACTCTACATGTTGTATGATAGACATAGCATTCTTTAATATCTCTGTGGAGCGAACACACATAGCTGATGTTGAGGTGTTTATATTGTTTCATACCTTAACATTCAGTAGAGTTGGCTCAGTTTTGCTTTCACTTCTCTGTGAGTTCTTGTCAAAAGCTGAAGGACAACGTTGAGTAAATTCCCTCCGTAGAGGGTAGGATCTTTGTTTTTATTTATTTATTTATTTTTCTAAATGAGTTGATACACAGTAGTTAAGTTCCTGGGTAAGGAGTGGGTTGAAAATTAAAGTATACTTTATCATGTAGATACACTATTTTGAAAATGTGTTTTCTAAATATAATTCTGATTCAGGTTCTAAATGATATCATTTAACTTGCCCTTAAATTCATAATACACTTGAATACTAAATGATTTCTAAGCATTTCTTTCTAGATCTTTTCAATAACACAATGACATTTAATAATGTTGGTGGTGGTGGAGAGTGGACATCTCAAACCATTCTCAGAATTCTAAATTACTAGAGTCTCATTATTATTCAGATCCTTGGAAGAACATCTACTGAACATTTATGCAATACTCCATTTGGATCTAAGGTGTCTTTTCTAGAATTTGTCTTTTGAATATAGAATCAAGTGATTATAAATAATAAAACTAGCCCAGAAAAAAAATAAAAAATAAAACTGATCTAGAACAGCTAGGCTTTACTGAATGACACTTACTTGTGCCTTTCCAAAATACTTCTGCCAAATTGGCCACAGATTGATTAAAATTTATAATTGAAGCAGTTAAGAAGTTTATCTGCTATGGCTATCTACAATGTAAGTGCTTTAAGCATTCAGGATCTCAACTTGGATGCATTCTCTAAATGTGAAGTAGTATTCAGGTAGATAGGAAAAGAAGAAGAAATGTGACTGGGTATAGCCAGTAACTCTAGTGCCTACTTAGCACCCGCAAGGCTCAGTATTCAGTGTTCTATCACCAGCATTTGCACACACACAAAATCCTCTGCATGTGTAATACTTTTTAAATTTATAAGTATGTGCTTAATGTTTTCTAGGATACTATGTCACCCACATTATACAGAGTAGGGAAGTAGTATTATAGGCAATATTTAAATTCCTTGCTTTAAGGCCACAGATAAACATCAGTAACATAACAGAATAAATATGCTGGCAGAGTGATAGAGTTATGCATCCATAAAGATAAGCAAACGTGGTACAGTGTATACATATGAATGCATGAGTATGCACATGTACAAATATGCAACTTATAGTCACTGGCTGTGTTTGATCTATCACTAATTATCCTCCATGTTCTTCAGTATCAAATCATCAGTCTCCTCTTATAAGTGTAGTAGCTTGACTACATTATCTATAAAGTATTTACACCTAAAGTATCTTCAAAAGACTAGTGAGTTGTAGCAGAAGTATCCATGACTCTAGTAATGTAATGTAATGGGTGCAACTGTGACAAAGTCCCAAAAGACAGTCTTGACCTTCCAATTTGCATGGAAATACTTGGCATGAAACAGTTTTTCAAATGTATAGAAGAGACTTTTGACATTAAAGTACATTTTTCTGGGAATCATTGATTTTGAAATGGGTTGACAACACATCTAAGATATCACAGAGACATTTCTGGAGCTAATTATTGTTGTAGCTGATTATTAAAATTAAAATCTAGTTTGTAGCTGGGCACATGTCTGTTATCCCAGCACTCAGAAAGCAGAAGCAAGAGGGTAGTGAGTTTAAGGCCAGCGTGAGCTACACAGAGAGGCCCAAGGCCTCGGGGGCTGGAAGGCAGCTCAGGGGAGAGAGCTGTGCAAGACCCTAGTTTAAGGCCAGCGTGAGCTACACAGAGAGGCCCAAGGCCTCGGGGGCTGGAAGGCAGCTCAGGGGAGAGAGCTGTGCAAGACCCTGGTTCCACTCCAGTGTAGGTTTTCAAGTTTCTACACACTGTCCACTTACTGTCCACAGAATAGGCAGCTCGACAACTGAATTCTGGGAGATTCTGGGGTCATACATCTGTTTTTTTTTCTTTTTCTTTTCAGATGTTTTAGGTATAACTATTTTGAATGTAGACATCTAAAACAATTGTATGTTGAGCAAATTTTGTTTCTCTGGATAAAATGAAGTGAAGCATTTAGAAAGACAGGGAGTAACAAGTTACTTTAGAACTTAATTCTGTAAACAGTTACATTGAAAAAATACAATATTTCCTTTATGTATATGGGTGGACACAGCATGAAAATGTTAGAATCTATACATAGTGTAATTATGGGATAAAAAATAAACATCAGTCTCAAAAAGGTTATCATCTGAGACGTTTGTGTCACTAATACCTAAGAAGAGAGAATATTTATGTCTTTAATTCAACATTCTTCAAAAATTAATACTAGTACTTATAAACGATATAGTTATCAAAAATTCAATCCAATGATTTTTGTCTATTTTTGAAAAAAAGAATTTTCTATCACTGACATACATTATTATTATTCTAGGTTAGAAAGGTGTCTAAAATTTCAAATTTTATTTTAAAACTTCTACTTATCAATATATGCATGTTAATATATTTCACATATACATTCTTACAAATATATTTGTTTAGCTACTACCTTTTCATTTATGATATAAGCATATTAAGATTCTTTATATTTTGTGCCCTTATGGCTTATAAAATGTACTTAATAATTTACATATAAGTGAAAAGCTTAAGACTGTGAGATTGATTCCTTGTGTTTAGCTGAACAATAAGTTTGCAGAACTCAAAGTATTTCTAAGTATTGAATAGGGTGAAGAGTACACTTTTGGAAATCTGCCAAATATAGGCCCCTTTCTTCAAAGTCTATGAACATTTTTCAGCTTCCTTCCAAACAAAATGGTGTAGAAGCATCTAGTATATTGTTTAGGAAACTCCATTTGAGTAATTTCCTAGGTGATTCTTCACAGGGCATTGTACATGGCAAAGCTTGAGTGCTTTGCACTTCATTATTCCCTATCTCGGAGAAGGCATTAGCTGCCACCAGGCCACTCCCTGCTTCGCCCCCCTGTTGTGTTGTGTCTTCTCCCTTTGAGTGGACGCGGCCTAAGGAAGGGAGAAGAGCTCAGTGTCTGGAGTTTTGAAACCAAAAAGTCAGTTAAGTGTTTCTGTTGCTTTCTGGGGGGTTCTGCTACCGCTCTTCACCCCTCCGCAGGGTCCCGGGGACCAGTTTCACGGGGGGGGGGGCTGTCACTCCTTTCCAGCGCCGGCCCCGCACCCTCCGCGGCCTACGTCCCCTCGGCCCCTCGGCCTCTCCTACCCAGGCCCAGGTGGGAATGCCACGAGGACACAGACCCTTCTCCCACAGGGCGACCCAACGTGAACGATCTGCGCCGCCGCCTCAGGGGTGTCGGGGTGGGCGTGGAACCTTCCCAGGTCGCCCGGAGGGGAGAGGCGCGCGAGCACACACACCTACACTCACACTCACACATGCACACTCACACATGCACACTCACACATGCACACACTCCCGCACTCACACACACCCCTCCACGGGCCGCCCGGCCCTCCCTTGCCCGGAGCTCGCACCAGCCAGGCCACGGAAGGTCCGGCCGCCGGCGGCGCGGGGCGAGGCGGGGGGGGGAGGTGCACGTGTCCCCGGTGGGTGCTG
>NW_012267328.1:5286341-5286888 GCF_000151885.1 Dipodomys ordii
CGCCGGCCGACCGCGTCCGAGCGCCGGCGGGGCGGAGGGGACCGAGGCGAGGCAGGGGGAGGCGCGGGGAGGAGAGCGGCCGCACTCGGGGCGGGAGGGAGCGGGGAGAGAGACGCACACGGGGAGGGAGGGCGGGGGAGAGACGCACACCGCACACCGGGGAGGGAGGGCGGGGGGGAGAGCGCCGCACACCGGGGAGGGAGGGGGGGGGAGAGACGCACACCGGGGAAGGAGGAGGGAGAGCGCCGCACACCAGGGAGGGAGGGGGGGACGGAGAAAGGGCTTGCTCTCTTTATTTGCTTTACCTCCCCCCTCCCTCCTCTCTGTCTGTCTGTCTGTCTCTCTCTGGCTCTCCCTCTCTCCCCCCTCAGATGGGGAGTTGACTGTGTGCACGCGCGTGCACTTGCGAGCAACAGAGACCACTACAGGCCTTGCGCGATCGAGGGTCGCGCGGGTTGTCCGCGAGGTCAAAGGGGAAGGGGCGCCGGCTGCCCCGGGACGCTGCGAGCGCGGCGCCCCGCTGCGCATCGGGTCCCAGCCCGAGCCC
>NW_012267328.1:5287180-5296515 GCF_000151885.1 Dipodomys ordii
GCCTGGCGGGCCGCGGGGTGGAGGAGGGCGGCGGGGGTAGTGAGGGAGAGGCCCGCCGCCTTCACCCAGCTGCGCGGCCCGGCTCGCCTTCCCGCCGTCGGGAGAAGCCCCGTGGGCGACACGCGGGGCCAGCCGGTTCCGTGCGCCCGCCCTGCTCGAGAAGACCTCGCCCCGGAGCAATGAAGCGCGGGCCCGGGGAAAGCGCTGGGAGCCATGGGTAGGGCTCTCCGTGAGAAGTCAGCCGTCCAGCAATGGAGCTGAGCGGAGTCCGGGAGATCGGGGTAGAGGCCAAGGCTATGGTCCAGCCCCACCGCCAACCCGGGAGCTCCCGGGCCGCCTCCGGCCCGGCCGACACCCAGACCACCGCGACTCTGCTTCTGCAAAAGATGACAGGGGTCAGGAACTAGGCCAAAACGTGTGTGCGTGTATGTGTGCCCCGAGAACCGTGGCCGCATGGAGTGCCACAGTCAGATGCCCACCAAAACCCCAGAATCCTCGAGAAAAGAAAGCAAAAGAAAGTGGAGGCTGAGAGAATGTCACCCACAGAGATGAACCAGAATCTCATCATTACTATCAGATGAAGCATAAAACTGTGTGTGTTTGATGCTGATGTCTCCAAAGGACATTTGACATGTTTATTCTTTTTCATTTTGGCATATGAGTTTGGAGTTTACCATACACATGGATATAAAATTATATACCAGCAAACAAGAGCACAAAGCCTCCCAGAGTTAGAACTAAATGAAATTGCACTACTCCAGAGGTCAGGTTTCTTGCACATCTCATGAAATGGTTTTAGAGTAATTGATACTACTGAAAGATGAAAATAGTAACCCTTAAAGCATAATTAAAACAATATTTTAAAGACATGTCAAAGTCATATCACATTAAAATCTAACACTAAGAAATGATAAATGCAAAGCCAGCAGAAAATACACAACAAGGAGGAAAAATTATGGGACAAGAAATGGCAAATGTCTAAATGGTGGCTGAAAATAGGTGTATAAATAAAGAATATTATCAAAGGATTGTTGTTTTTGTTTTGTCAGTTGTGGGCTTGACCTATGGGCCTGGGCGCTGTCCCTCAGCTCTTCAGCTCAAGGCCAGCACTCTACCTCTTGAGCCACAGCACCACTTCTGGTTTTCTAGTGTTTAATGGAGATGAGAGTCTCACTGAGTTTCCTGCCCAGGCTGGGTTTGAACTGTGATCCTTAGATCTCAGCCTCCTGAGTAGCTAGGATTACAAGCATGAGCCACCGGTGCCTGGCTGAAAGGTTTTATTTTTATAATGATAAAAGAATCAGCTCACCAAGAAGACATACAAGTTTATATAACTGATAATACAGCCTCAAAATATATGGAAGAAATGACAGAAGATATGACAGAAAAATCCTTCAAGTACACTTAAGAGATATTAAAGGGCGTCCTTTTTTATATTTGTATAACACTACATTTAGAAGAAGAGTAAAAAAAATGAGCAGCAACAAATTTAAAATTTCTGAAAGTTCATTGTAATGGACTACACTCCAAAATCGATCATAAAATATAAAAGTTGAAGAATTTTGAAAATTGAGAATAATTCTCAGTAATAAATCAATGCTTGCTATGTTTTCTTCAGGGAGTTCTAACCTGATTAATGAATTATTGAGGCCTTCTTGTCTGTCTGTCTGTCTGTCTGTCTTTCTCTCCAGTGTTAGTGATTGAACCTTGGGTCTCATGCACACTTGACAAGTGCCTTACCAATGAGGTAAACCCCCAGTTCCATCCTAAAATTTGCAGAATAATTATAATCCTGACTAGGGATGTGAAGCAGAGGACTGAGGAATGCGGCTCAAGGAATGCAGTACTTTCCTAGCAATATAGACACCATGAGTTCAATCCCTAGTCTTCCAAAAGAGAAAAAAAAATATGTCTACCTCTTGAAACAAAATAATCCTTTCTAGGCTGTGCATTTAATGTGAGTTTTTCTAGTTTTTTGTTGTTGCTGCTGCTTTTCACATATCTGAGGGAAAATAACAAGCAGACACATTGAAAGATGACATTTAGAGACATTAGGCTGTACGGCCCAGATACCGTAGATTGTAAGTTGTAGAGCCTGGCCTGGAAACAAACTTCTTGACCAAGGCTGTGTCCTCAATCACTACTCCATGCCACTGAAAGAAGTTATTTCAGGTCATCATCAAGTATACTAGGGTCCTCTCCCTCTGCCCTCCCCCACACTTTGTGGTGAGTGCTAGACTCTGAAAAAAGCTCCAGGCCCCACACCTCCCTCTGGTCAATTGGAAACAGAGGGAGGTCTGGTTTAGTCAATGCTTGTGTAAGTTGAAGTAATAAGATCAAGCAGAGGTTTTTAATGTGATAATTATATTTTAGTAGTTTATGTATTTGCCAGAAATTCTATAAATAGGCTGTAGAAAGATAACTATTAGCAAAAACAGTTCAAATACTTTAATACAGTACTAATGATAATCAAGAGTGTAATAAGTATTGCATCCTGACTTTCAACCCAAATACTGAAAGGTTAGTGGGATTACATTTTAACTACTTCATTTTTTTTTCTTTTGAAAGTAACTCATGGGGGGGTGGGGATGTCTCTCAAAACTCAAGAATATGCAGGGCACAGAGCTAAGTCCAGGGTCAGATCTTGGTGAGTCATTCTCTTTTCCAGTTGTTAGTTGAAGCATTGATTTCTGACATACTTCAGTTCAATGAAGCAGGAGAAATATGCACGAAAATTCTGTAGAGGATTTGTGCTTTGTTGAAGAACAGGTCAAGAAGCCTGTTTTTATCTTCAGATGGTTTCAGGTCTCAGGTGGCCACATAGAAGAGTAGCAGAGGTCAGCTTGCAGTCACCTTGGGAATCCGTATGAGAGCAAGAGTCCAGAGGGAGAAGAGGCTGAGAGCACTTCACCCTCAACTTCCAATTATGCAAGACTGTTTCTCTTTGCTTCATTGTTCCAAAGGACCGTTCTGTTATTTGTGGCCTGATTCTAGCCTGACACTATGCTTTCAGTGGTAATCTGCAAACAACCAGGTATATTAAAGTGTTAATTTCCTTTCACCCATCCACCAACATTAGGTTATTCTATCGATATAGCCAGTTTAAAGAAAGCATGCATGCATGCATGTGTATGCACATGATATCCTTTATATATGGGTGTGTATGTATTATTTACATATTGTCTGCCATGCCATATATGTGTGACAGTGTTACATGTACAAGCAAAAAGAGCAAAATAAAAAAAAGAACTGGAAATGATAGAAATCTCCCTTAATAGACATATAGCTAGATAAACAGTTTACTGTGGGACATGATGTGATGTTTAAAATAGATGAACTGGATCTGTAATCCTTCATAAGTGGAATAATTTCTTTTTGCATGTCAACTATTTGTTCTTGTACTTACTTATCCACAAATTTGAACAGTTCTAAAATCATATTCTTATGCAGGGAAAATAGTGGTAGAGTTTTACAGTGTTTAATTAGAATGTGATCTTAAAGATCATTATCTGTGGTCTTCTTCTTAAGGCATAGAGAAACCCGGTGGTGGAAGGGGCAGGTGGCTTGTCCTAGACCTCACAGCAGCATTCATTTGTATTTTTCCCTGGTGTTCAGAAAGGTGAGATGAAAACAGGAATGACACGGAACTAGTTTTCCACGTTGGGGTGGGGAGAGGTCATAGCGTAACTTCAAGACATGGAGGGCTGGAGTCAGAAATACTCCAAGTAGAATCTTTTTCACTTGTCCATGCTGGTTAGTTTACTTACCCTATTTGAGTTATGGATTCCTATAAAAATAGTGGAGATAATAGTTTTGTTGAAACACAGTTTCAAAGGCTTAAGAAACATACAAACGTGAAAATATTGCCATTTATTGTCCTTTATTTTTGTTGTGGTGAAATGCACCACAAGAGAAGATTTTAACAGTAGATTTGCTTCCAATTTTCAGTTGGTCTTGGCACAAGGTAAGGGATAAAAACGTATTATTCCCTCAGATTTTTTTTTTTAATCTTACACCTGATTTTTCTGGTGTGCATTCATTTTAAACAATCCATGTGGAAGCTAAGAAACACAGTGTCAGTTGGGGTTTATCAGAAAGCTGACCCTTTATTTTGTTGATAGTGGATGTGTAATTGAGAGAAATTTTTTTTTAATTGTGAAAATACTGTACAGAGGGGTTACAATTACATGGGCAAGATAATGAGTACATTTCTTATCGAGCATTGTAGCCTCCTCCTTTGTTTCCCCTTCCCAGCCCTTCCCATCCTCCCCCCCCCACTCGCCACACCCCCCTCCCCTTGCCAAAGTTGTAAAGTTCGTTTTTCTACATAACGTCTTATACATCTCATTGTTGCAATGGGTCCACATGTATCCCTGTTTAAACAAGTTGTTTTTTCCCTTCCAGTTGAGGGAAATTTTTGTATTTCAATTTTTTTTCTTTTTTTTTTGTGTGTCAGTTTTGGGGCCTGAACTCTGGGCCTGGGCGCTGTCTCTCAGCTCTTCAGCTCAAGGCTAGCGCTCTACCACTTGAGCCACAGTGCCACTTCTGGCTTTTTTCTTTTTGCTTATGTGGTGCTGAGGAATCGAACCCAGGGCCTCAGGCATGCAAGGCAAGCGCTCTACCACTGAGCCACCTTCCCAACCCTAGTATTTCAATTTTTAAGTTCTGTAAAAGTCATAAATTTGATGTGACTGGTAGACCAGAAATTATCAAAGCAGGAATTCCATGACTTGTTTTACATATGTGTTTTATTTGTTTAATCCGTCCAACATCTGCTTGCCATTTTGTTTTGTTTTGTATACTAACAGCAGATTCTACCTGCCATTACCATAGAGTAAGAGGTCACAGTGGTAGACTGCAGGCCTATCACGGCTTGGTGCCACATTGGACCCAAAGAGGCAGAATTTCTTAAAGATGGTATGCTATGGTATGTTCGGTGCTGCTTATACTTGCTTGAACTTACTGGAAGAAAGTTGAGACCAAAGAACTTGTGATCAGAGTAGAACCAGGTATAATGGCAGATTTGTAATCAGCTGTGATCATCTAGTCTCATACTTTCATTTTGTGGGCTTTCCCTGTCATTTTCCATTTGTTCTCTAAATGTCCTCTGTCTTACACATTTCTCATCATTGTATAGAAATAAAAGTAACGGCCCCCTATATCTACAGCCTTGCTAAAGTCATGGAGGGATTGGTTGTTTGTGAGTTAACACTGAAAGTCCCCAAAACCCATAAGGCAACAACAACACTATAGGTTATTTTTCTCTCCATTTCACACTTAAGGAAATTTAGTTCCATATGGGGTGCTAAATTATTTTTAATTACTTTCCATTCAGAACATTCACCTGACTTTTCTCACCTCTGGGTCTTATCCTTCCTGGGAACCTTCGACTCTAAAGCCAGGAAGTAGGGTGCAGTCACATGATGTCTGTAGAGATACTTGGATGAGACACTCTTCTATATTTAAAGTGACAGTTCTTTAGCCTAATTAAAGAGAAGGTGAAATTATCCAAAGGATACTATATATTTTTAACCTTTAGATCCAAGATTCATTTTATAAGGTCTATGTTGGGGGATGGGAAACACAACAAAACATTGATGATACGAAACTCATCTGAAAAGGTCAAAAGGAAAGGAATACTCCTAAAAATAATTTTTGTAACATTTTATGCTTTGGGTACATGCTCAGAGTTCCACACCATATTGTTTCCTAGTTTATGTTGTGTAACTACAAGAGAATATTCAGATTGAGTAGTTTATAATAAACATAAATTTAGTGGCTCAAAAAGCTAGCTGGAGCCTGGGGAGTCCAGGATTAAACAGCTGGCATGTACCAAGGATCGCTGCTTAATCCAGAATGAAGAAGGGCAAGAGGAGGATAATGATGAACTTGCTCTTTGATAACTGCATTAATCTTTCCCCAGTGGCAGAGCCCTGGGGAAGGAAGCGCTTCCCATGCGGCCACACTTCCCAGCGTTGTTTCCCTGCGGATGGGTTCCAGCACACGCATTTCTGGGAAGACACACTGAAACCATGGCCGCTTCTCTCCTCTGTTCCGTCACCTCATCATAGATCTGATACCCTATGTATAAATCCTAAACTCTCTAATTATTGTGTCTTTGTAGGAAATGATGCAAGACAGAATACAATAACTGGAAGCATTTCTCAGTGTCCTTTCCCATGAATCATTACTCTCCTGAGACAGATCATGGGGCGGGGGTGGGGAGGCAGTAAATAGATTTGAGAAACCATGCATGCAACATTCCCACTTAGAGGAGAATCAGAATTCAGGTTAGGGTTTTTCATCCTCTGAAATTTTTTGCAATAAATAAACTTATTACCTTTGACAGTGTATCCATCAAATCTGTTTGGCGGTGGAAACAAATTAGAAGTCGGTATTAAGTGGCATTGACTTCATAGGAGTGTAGGTGACTGATGGTTGTGCAGTCTCCAGCATTGACAGGACAAGGAATATGAAAGAAGTAATGCATGCTCCGTTTGCGGGATGGCATGTAATTTGAGAAGGAAACCTCTTCGAGTGGACTCAGTGCTCTTTCTATTGGGGTCTGGTAGTCCTGATTCTCCCTGCATTGGACGGTTCTTTAGCTATACAAGTTTGTATTACGGAGTTTCCTGTCTCATTTGGAATAAACATGAAGATAGTTATAGTGTATATTCTTCTTCAACCTTTCTTTTGATACATGTAGCTATAATCATTTTTCCCTGTTGAATAAGTATACCATCCACTTTTGGTTAAGAGAATTGTCTTCATCTATGAGAAATGTGCTTCATTTTTAAGTACTATAAAAGCATAGGACCGTTATCGTATTTATGTTTTGGATGGATTCATGGTTTAATTAATGAACATTTCAGCAGAAATAACCTGGTCTTTCTAGAGATGAAGAAATAGGATGGGGCAAAGAAGTTTATGACTCAACCATAGAATGAAACATCAGTACACTCTGAAACTTGTTTTCCTTTCCCAACTCTAAACTACTTTAGAATTTCTCATTTATTTTTATTTTTTTAATTTACTTTTATTTTATTGGAAAGGGGAGGTACAGAGTGATTACAATCGCAAAGTAAGGTACATTTCTTGTTGAACAGTGCTACCCTCTCCTTCTTTTCTCCCACTTTACCTTCCTTCTCCCCCAGCCCCCCCAGGTTATAAAATTCATTACCAACATAGTGTCTTGTGAGTATCATGGTTGCATTGGTTCACCCTTTGTCCTTTGTCTCACCATTTTGTCTTTCCCCTTCCCTTCCCCAAATCAAATACACATATATACAAGACACAGGGTGGGCTGGGAAGGTGGCTCAGTGGTAGAGTGCTTGCCTTGCATGCATGAAGCCCTGGGTTCGATTCCTCAGTACCACATAAGAAAAAAGCCAGAAGTGGTGCTGTGGCTCAAGTGGTAGAGTGCTAGCCTTGAGCTGAAGGGCTGAGGGACAGCACACAGGCCCAGAGTTCAGGCCCCACGATCGGACCCAAAAACAAAATTAAAAAAAAAAAAAAGACACAGGGTACCAAAATCAAACAGTGACAAGAGATATATGGGGGGGGGGGAGAATCATAGAGTATATTAAAGAAAAAAAAAACCTCTTGTTTCCATATCTTAGAGTTCATGTCAATGAGCATCATTTCATATGGTCATATGTACATAGCTAGTGAGCTATTGTGATCCTCTGCTAGAACTATCCTAGACATATACCAATTATTACCAATGACAGACACCGTGGAGCCTACATTTCTTTGGGTCTGGCTTACTTCACTCAATATGATTTTCCCCAAGCCTTTTCATTTCCTTACGAATGGGCAATTTCATTCTTTCTGATGGAAGCCTACAATTCCATTGTGTGTATATACCACATTTTCTTGATCCATTCAAGGAGGCCATTTACTTTTTCGACTGTGGAAAACACCCTAGGTGGTTTGGATTGAGTCAGCCACAGCACTGACATTTTCAAATGATGTTTTTAAGTCTCTATAGCTTGGAACTTTCTAAACGAACCATCAGTTTTAGTCTTACAGTTGTTTCAGAGCTGCAATTAAACATGCCATATGCCGGCTAATCTGCAAATAATACATCTGTGATCTTTTGTGGGATTTCCCTCCTCCAGACTTCTATTCCAGGCTGCATGTACTTAACTGGAGTCTTGTGAGTCTCAGTTGCCCTGCCTTCCATCGACTGGAGATTTTGAAGGCCCCATGTGACCACATGTGATTTGAAGGTGAGGATTAGATTAATGGAGAAAGGAGACTTTTCCAGGTAAGAGTCAAGTTAGGTTCTATTATGTATTCATGCTACACTATAGAGTTCTCAGGAAAATAAGTATGATATACAATTCTACCCCCAAAGAAATATATAATTGGAGAGATCATGCACATACCAGCTAGCATCCGGAAGCACAAATTACATGAAGCTCTGGATGCATAGGAAAGGTGAGATGAGAATGACCAACTGTTCATTTTCCACCATTACCTCCAGGTGGAAGTTCAGGGCTCATTCTTCTCCCTCCCATGCTCAGGTGGAGTTGGAGATCTTCCTTCCCTGCATGCTCACACCTCTCAGCACCTATTGTAGAGCTCTAATATGCCAGGCCATGCCTTCTGCCTGGACCTGAAGAGAATTACCATCTTAACTGCCATATCTCGCCCCGCTCCCCCCAAAAACCCAACACAGCAGAGTGTATCACTCCCGTTTTAAGAGTAAATGTTTCTGTTGTTAGAAAAATCTAGATGGACCGGAGGATAGGAGAAGGGGAAGAGGGCGTTGGGCTGAGTTGAGGAAAAGATTGTGTATCTTTTGAGTTGCAAGTTGAAAGGATGCATTAGAACATTGTCTAGGTAGATACGAATAGAACTGTTTGGAGTGGCTTTCAGAATATGTGAGTGAGAATAGAATCAACACTCAATTACAATTTGGTTGTAAATCATATGAAACCAGAGGTGCCATAGTAACATGGTCTTGGTTTCATGGGGGATAGGACACTTGAGTGTTTTGGGTTTTTTTTTCATTGCTTTCAAATAATCAAATTTGAGCTGGATCCATATTTAGATATAATGACTCAGGGATATCTATATACCTTTGTTCATAAAACTAGACTATAAAAAGGTTGAACATGTGGCTTGGTGGTAGAGCACTTGCCTAGTAAGCAGGAGGCTCTGAGTTTATTTATTTTTTTATTTTTTATTTTTTTGGTCGGTCGTGGGGCTTGAACTCTGGGCCTGGGCACTGTCCCTCAGCTCTTCAGCTCAAGGCGAGCGCTCTACCACTTGAGCTACAGTGCCACTTCCAGGAGGTGCCATTTAACAAAGGGGTTAAGGCTTTTTTT
>NW_012267328.1:5296596-5345509 GCF_000151885.1 Dipodomys ordii
GTTTTCTGGTGGTTTATTGGAGATAGGAGTCTCACGGTCTTTCCTGCCCGGGCTGGCTTTGAACCGTGATTCTCAGATCTCAGCCTCCTGAGTAGCTAGGATGACAGGCGTGAGCCACCAGTGCCCGGCGAGGCTCTGAGTTTAAACCTCAGTGTTACCAAAAAAAAAAAATTACAGAGTTGAATTACAAGCTGAGAAATAAAATAAGAACAAAAGCACAAAGAAACCAATTTCTTGGAGAGAACTTAACCTTGGAAGCAAAGGCCTTGGTTTGTTTGTAATTTAGAATCCAACAGGGCAAGCCTGGGAAGAGAAATTCGCATCATAAAAATAACATTTGGAAGAAAACAAAGACAGAGAATTCTGTGTACCCCCTAAAGTAAGGAACAGCACCCAGTAAGTTGAGAGAGTTTTGTCTCAGGTATTCTCGGTGACACAACTGTGTCCCTAAGGGTTCTCGGGGAGGCGGGCCCCAGGGAGACCAGCAGGTCTTTGCTAAGATTGAAGATGAGCTGCAGCCAGAGCTCTTCATTAGACTTAACTCCACGTCCAAGCACAGCCAGGTAATTTCCAAGTTGGATTTTTGTTTGTTTGTTTGTTTGCTGCTGAACTAAAAGCCATAGATGCTAGTCACACACTATTGGCCTCTCTAACAAGAAGACTCATAGTACCGCCGATGGCTTTCTCTGAACAAGTAAGCAAAGAAATGGCAACTAGCTTTTCTCAGGAAGGGTGAGCCAAGGTGAAGAAGGGAGGAAGAGAGAAAGGGAGAGAAGGAAAAGGAGATTTAGAAGAAGGAGAAACATAATAGGCAGAGGAACAGATGGAAAATGAGAAAGGCCAGGGAGATAGAGGAATGGAGAAGGAATCAAAGTCTTTCATCTCAGTGTAAGATGTGATATTAGATGCGTTCTTCAACATATTATTCATGAGGGTAGAAGAGAAAAATCAGGGATACTCCAAAATGTAAGGCCTATACCAGAGACTGGTGTCCACAAGGCAGAGATAACCGCGAGGCCTACACCTCATTTTTTGCTGAGTAGGCGGAAAGTCAGGATGGAAGGTTCTGTGCTGTGATTCAGAACCCTGGTCTCCTACTGTGTTTTCCATTGATCTGACATGTGGCTTCCATTTTGAAGCTCGCTCAATGCTCTCAAATGTCTCCCGTGATTCTAGAAATTCATTGCAAGAAAAAGGAAGCTGGGAGATGGAGGGGGGAAAAACACGTTTTGTCAGTCGAGTTTAGCTCAAAATGAGCCAAGTTTCTAGACTGTTTCCTCTTACATTTAGTTGGCAATAAGTGGATCATATGGCCATACCTAAGTGTACAGCAGATGGAAAATTTAGACACTTATTCCCTGCAGCAACATGTTCATATTTTTTTTCTAAATTCTGATATGGAATGGAAGAGCGGGTAGATAGCTAACTAGGAAAATGTCTCTTTTCTTTCAGTGATGTAAGAGGTCCTTTCGTATTAAAAAAGCTGTATAGACAATAGGAAAATGACATAAAATGACACCTAAAATTCCATCTCCTCTAATAGAATGTGTGCATTACTGTGCCTCTCTGAACATTCGTGCGCATTTTCTTCCCTGACTTTCCTAAATGTGCAGTTGGTGTGCTGCCACATTGTACACTTTCTCCTTTACTATGACCTAGGCCTATGAAAGAATGTTTGGGGGTTGGAAACAGAAATCCTGAACATACATTCTCAGAGGCTCCAGTTTTCTCTCAAAACTGGGATTCATTCTCAAAAGGAACTAATTGCACATTTTTGGGGGTGGGGTGGTAATTGCTTTGCCGTTTAATTGAATGAGGATAGATTAGTTTCCGCCGATGGTGTGTCTTTGATATTTTTTGGGGGGGGAGAGTTGCTGAGGGTGGAGGAAACAGGCCTTCCCTGGCACGCACTGGTGCCGTCTCAGAACAAACCTCTCTTTCCACACACACACGCCATCCCACGGCTCCTGCGGGCCTCGCCCCTCACCAGCATGCTGGAAATGACTAGACTAGAGAATAGGGCACCTGCTTTAAATAAACAGAGGAAATCTTGTTTTCTCCCCCATTATGTCTCCATTTTTATCATAGGGGGTTAGGGGTAGAGACAATTCATTCAAAGAATAGTTATCAAGTGTAGAGGGCATTGCTTTTCTCTGCCATGGTAACGGGGATCCGTCAGTGCCCTTCCTGCCTTCTCTCTGCCTTTTCACAAGGCCCCCTTATCTAATCAGTGTAACTGGGAAGAAGGAACTGTCCAGATGGAGTGTGTGTGTGTGTGTGTGTGTGTGTGTGTGTGTGTGTGTGTGTGTGTGTGTGTGTGTGTGTGTGTGTGTGGAAGGGGGCTTCTTAGTTTTCATTCTAATCCAGGAGTCCTCTCACCCTGCGGGCGATGTGCTTCTGTAACTGGGCAACTCTGTTTTGTATACATGAGACCAGGAGAAAAGTCAGCCTCATTTCGGAGTGACAGAGCTAGCCCACGAGGTTCCCACCCAGCCCCGTGGCCGCTCCCTCAGACGAGGCTCTCTGATTCATGCTCTCTTGGACTTGAACACAGGTGGCTGTCGGAGCTCTTGTCACCTGCCCTGTGTCAGCCACACTGTGGGCACACTGTACCACAGCCACAAACCAAGAGTGTCAGTGAGCTTCCGATCACATGGAAGAGCTAGACAACAAACAGCTAGCTTGAGGTGGAAGAGGTGGTTGTGTTATGAGTATTAGGAGACAGAGTAATTGATGGGGCGTGAGGGTTGATCTCAGATCAGGTAGTGCTGGACAATGGCGTTGGGGTCTGAAGAGGGAGAGATAGCTGGAAATTTTGTTTTAAAAGCTCACTCCCATGAAGCAGGAAGACCATTGGAAACTGGTCTTGGCCCTTGCCAAGAATGAACAATCTATTATAACTGAAAGAAATGAGAGAGGCGAGAAAATGTAGGCGAATTTTTATCAAAATGATAGCAAAATCTTCCCATTCAAGTAGGCACAGGGAGATAGATGCGCCATATTCATAGCAGAGTTTTCTCTGAAGTACATGTTGCAAGTTTGGAAGAATAGAGTGTGGTTACTTAAAGAGGAATACAATGAATATTTTTTTTGTTCATTGTACTTTTGTCTTCATGCCCAATATTTTACTTTTAATATTAATATAGTTACATAATCTTCAAAAAAAAACCAGTTAGTATCTCTCGTACATGTCTCACTGTGTGATACCTCACACACATACCCACAGCATGCAGGTGTGTGTGTGTGTGTGTGTGTGAGAGAGAGAGAGAGAGAGAGAGAGAGAGAGAGAGGAAGGGGTGGAAGGAGGAAAGTAAGAGAGAGAAAGCACAGAGAGAAAGCTGTTGGGAGGCTTGGGTGAATAGCCAGCCTGGTCGCTGGAAGCCGTGGTGTCTGGGTTGTTTGAGATTCACCTTTGTCATCTGCATTTATTTTTTTCATAAAAATATTTGAGATAGCCAGGTGCTGGTGGCTTATGCCTATAATCCTAGTTACTCAGGAGGCTGAGATCTGAGAACCACAGTTCGAAGCCAGCTTGGGCAGATAAGTTCGTGAAACTCCTATCGCCAATAAACTTTTCAGAAAAAGTGAGAAGTAGTGTTGTGGCTCAAGTGGCCTTGAGCACAAAGAGGCTCAGAGACAGCACCCTGGCCATGAATTCAAGTCATATGGCCACAAAAAAAAAAGTTTTTTAAAAAGCAGAACATGCACGGACAGGGTGGGAAATGGTTTGTGTGTCCCTCACATATCTGTTGCATTTATTAAATAACTTAGGTTCCCAGAATATAAATCTGAGATTATTTTACATAGAATTCAAACATCTAATTTCTTTGTAGAATGCCTAGTGTATCGGGCCTGCTTTTAGTGTATAGCAAGAACTTCCTGGTAGTGAGTCTAAACAGCCCTTTGGAGATGACAGTAACTTATATATGTATAGGTTTGTTCAATGCTGTCCTGCTTACCCCTTAATTTGTATTACTTTTCTCACTCTTACAGGCAATGGAATTTATGTCTCATAACTTATATAAGTCAGGAGAATGTACCAATGGTGCCCTTAAAATAGGTTAAATAGGGTTGTTTTCTTTCCTGCTTCTCACCTGACTTACCCCGTAGACATGCACAAATCTCACGTATTCTTATTTCTTCCCTTACAATATGAATATAAATCTAAAGGACATAATCCCACTTAACCAAATACTAATTTGACCTAGGTTTCTGCCGCCAATATAAAACATCAAAAAAGGCTTTAATCATGCTTGTCTATGAAATGGGGGCCATAGTAAGTTATTATTAGAGGCTCACGCCTGCCATCCTAGGCACTCAGGAGGCTGAGATCTGAGAATCGCAGTTTGAAGCCAGCCCAGGAAAGAAAGGAAAATCCATGAACTTCTCATCTCCAATAAACTACTAAGAAAAACCAGAAGTGGCGCTGTGCTTCAAGTGGTAGAGCGCTAGCCTTTAGCACAAAGACTCAGGGACAGCGCCCAGATCCTGAGTTCAAGCCCTAGGGCCAGGAGAAAACAAAACAAAACAAAGCTTGTTTTGTTCTATTGCTTAGTTAAAAGAAATAAGTACCTGTGTGTATTTAGTATACAAGCAATATGTTCCCAGTATAGATATTGGATACACAGGTGCTTGAGTCTGAATGAAGATACAGTGACTGCAAAAGGCCTACAGTATTATCCAAATTCACCAATCACTTCTCCCCATCAGGTGAGGTTTAATTTATGCCTCTGTGATCTTCCTGTTTACAAGTATTTTGTTTACTGTAATCATGCATCAGTAAACCTTTTTTTCCTAGGGAAATGTAATTTATTTTTGACTATGTATTTCAGCTACTTGACATTGAAGTCTGAATGTAGGATACAATGACTCTACAGAAATCAAAAACATTTTGAAATAATTCAGATGGGAAAATGAAAATGTTAATATAGATAGACTTCTACACTTAAGTTTTATTTTCTTTCAATTTCTTAAAGTACAGTTTGCTTTTGAAACAGATAAATTAAAAATATGCTACAATCCTTTCGATTTTTAAAGATCACATATACTTATTTTTAGCTATGCTTTGATAGAACATGTTATTTTATATTTCTAGTTTTATATCAGAAGATACAAAGACCATGCTGGCATTAAACTTTTATAATTAATTACAGTAAATATATATTTTTACAGTTTCCTCTACAGCAATTATTTATAATGAAAATTATGTTTAGAATCCAAATTAAAAAATCACGGTAAAATATTAGAGGAAAGTGATATATCATCTTTATAACTTGTTTTCATAAATTGACTTATCTTTTACAACACCAAATCACAAAATTTGGTATGAATTCTTTAATTGTATATTTAAACCAGCCAACATTTAGTAAGGAAAAAGGGGATGGAAAAATCTGATTAAAGGAGGCTTTTAAAATATCATTTTAAACCTTTATAGGGCACAAAGCAAATGCCAGAAGAAAATTAGTCCAGTGAGTATAAGCTCTGGATAAAAGGATTATGACTACACATCATCTGTATTTCTAATTCGGGTAGGTGTTTATGAATAGGAAAGAAAATTATTTCTTTACAAAGAAAATACAAGAAGATCTACCTCCTTTCCAAAGGCAGGAACATTTAATGTTTTAATACCTCACCCGAAGGACAAAAAATTCTTCTTGTGTGCAGTTTCTGGTATCAATGAAAAGACAGTATTATGGACTTATTGGGGAAAAAATGTCAATGCAGTAGGAAGAAGCCGATTCCTCCGGCTTTTCCTTTATTTTATCACTTACTGGAATAGGGACATTAAAAGAATGAGAGTAGAGTGCTTTTTGGTTGTATTAGGGCTGTGTCCTTCCTAGGAAGGCCCTCTACCATCTGAACCAGGCAAACAGCCCAGAAAAAAAAGACTGATGAAAACATCTGAATAAGGAACACCGCCACTGGATAGAAGCTAGATGTCCCCGCTCAGCAGCTAGATGATCCAGGCAAACTATTTGTATGCTTCAGTTATGCCACACACAAAAAAGCTTCAAAATGAGTATGTTAAACTATTAGAACTGTCTCAATACATGACGAGAATTCCAAATGAGTTGTTACTGCTCTGTATGGAAAAGAAGACATGAGTGATGAAACCGTCTTGGAGCAAACGCTTCGCTTCTCCTGCTGCTGCTTCTCTGGGTTCCCTGATGGCTGCCATGTTCTACCTTGTCCCCAGTCCCGTTCTGGACCCCCCCCGCCCCCCATCGTTAGAGGGAAGGACTTAGTTCCTTTCTAAGGTGAGTGTGTGCAGAGACCTGCCCAGCACTGTCCCCCCTCTCCTCCCCCCCCCCCCCCCCCCCCCAGCACACTGAGGCCCCTGAGACACCTGCCACAAAACACCCTGTTCTTACCCTGGGAGGGAAATGACAGAAAACGCTAAGCACGGTGTGGCTTGTTTAAAGCCCAGTGAGGCCGAGTACTGTCAGAGCTCCCCCTAACGGAGGTAACTGGGGCAGGCCGACGCTGGCTCAGCACTCTCCATGTCCAGAGCAGCATGAATGGCAAGCACCACCCCACTTCCCTTTCCAGCCCGGGGTGGGTGAGGGCCAATCAGTCATTCCTTCCGTAACTTTTGAGAAAACATTTCCACTTCTCACTATCAGAAAAAAAATTCCCTATTATCTCATCGGATATGGAAGAAACACAGTTTCTTCTTCAATAGGGGCACCCTGACATAACTGAATGTCATCTAAGATACTCGTGGGCATCCCCCCACAGCAGTTGATAAATAAAACATTCCTTTTGCAAAGTCAGAAAACGTCTGCATTTCAAACGTATTCACATTCCATTTGCACCAGGAGAGACTGGCCTGCTAAATTCAGTGTAGGCTGAAAATAAAACTTCAGAGTTTCCCTTCCTTCAGGTCTACTAGAACCTTCATGTCTTTACTTGCTATCTTGTTACAGAGGAAGGCATGGGATTCAATCAAGAAGAACTATTTCCTTTCCAACAAATAGCAGCAATATTATTTCCTGTGAGTGAAATGGTGTGAAGAGGGATTATTTCATTCTCTGGCTCATGAGATGTTTTTGTTGAGAGAATCATCTTGCAATATATTCTAAAATTAGCTTTGAGAAAATGCAACAGAAAAGTTATTTATAACCCTCAGATATATTCTTAAATGGCTACTCCTGTCAGATGAATAGAGAAGCACATGTTTAAAAAAGCAGCGGTCATTCACATTCTATATGATAACAAATGACTCATTTCACCCCCAAAATCATCCTGTTAGCTGTTTTATTTTGTATGTACAAGAAAAAAAGTTTGCCTCCACACAGAAACTGAAGAACACTATAATATATCGGCGGCACTCTATTAATAGGTGTACAGTACGAAGCCACATAGTTAGCTCAACTTCAATGTGGAAAGGACTTATCTGATTGGTTCTAATAGAGAATTAGGGAGGAGCATCTACTCATGCAAAAACTGACATGATCCATATTCTCATCTCAGGGACTTTATCAAAAATACTCCCTGAATATTTAAAGAGCAACAATGTCCACAAAATGGCAATGAATTTATCTTAATGTGCTTCTTTTTACATTTATGAGAGAATAATAATTCACTGGAAATTGGCCAGTACATATTTAATATTGCTAATATTAAATTATGAATATTAGTTGAAGCAATTATTTACCACATTTAAGAATTATGAAATAAACCTGTTCTTCCAGAATAGGGAAAATTATTCAATTATTTTGTGTATTGTTAGTGTCTAACTTGTACCTGATATATAAGTATTATATAGAGATTTGTTAAATGAGTAGCTAGATGAGAGACTGAACACAGATTAGGGATGCTGTATTTCTAATTTTCAGTTTTTGAAGAATTGATCAGTGAGAAAAGCAATCACCAATATTAGAGTCACAATATCAGAAAAGGGTTTTTTTGATGTTGCAAAATAGAGGAAAGATTGCTACTGGTATTAAGTTTTCCATTTGATGTGTCATAGTTTCAAACACTGAAGACCCTAGGATGATTTGGCGCCTTCATTCTCTAGTTTGTGGAGTGAGGTACTAGAGACTGAAGTCAGGGTCTCATGTGTACCAGCCAAGTGCCCTGTCATCAAGCTCTCTTGGAATGTGTACTTACTGCTGAAAAAGAAAAGAGTGGCTGAATATTTAATTGAATTAACTTTGGTTCCTTCTGTGTATGTGTGTGTATGTGTGTGTGTGTGTGTGTGTGTGTGTGTGTGTATACATGTGTGTTTGTACCTTGCCTAAACTTACTCTGTATAAAGGTACTCATGAAGGAAAATATTTTTTATTTCCTTGTAAAAATGGTTCAGATTTTATAGCTTCAAGGAAAATGATTGCAGAGATAATCTATTACAAAGAAAAGTAATAATGAAGTCATTTTTATGACAGTTGAAGGCCAGAAAAAAATAACTATTTTATTTCCTCCCAAAAGTGTTGAGAAATATCATTATTATTCAAACTAATTTAAATATTCTGTGCTATACAATAGGCATCCATTGTAATATACTTGCATTTGATTTTTGTTGATAATGTTACAAGTGAAAGCAAGAGCCATATTTGGAATACAAATCCTATTTGAATACCTTTTGTGTATTTCTGTCGTTAAAACTGTCATTATTTATGATGAAAAAATATGAAGTGGACAAATGAAACGTCTTTTTAATATTTGCTAGAGTCCACCAGAAATCCAGTTTGGGCAGCAATCCGGGTAGAATTTGTCTGTGACCCACGTGAAGGTCGAGTGCTGATTTCTCACAAATACTGTACCCCTGTGGTGGAGGATCAGGCTTATGGGATAAAATAGATATACCGGTAAATTTGGAGTACGTATAGAAGAGAATCCCCTCGATAAGTGGATTTTCTTTCTGTCTCTTCTGCTACTTTTCTTCTAGTAAGGCTGTCACAGCACAGCGATCTAGCTGAAGGAGAATGTCACCATGATGAATGCCACCCATTTGGATAAGACACTGTGGTATAGTAAAATGAGGACTCCATTATGAGCTGTAGTTCATTTCAGATTTTAACACAGATGGGTTGAGTGACCTTGGCTCAGTTGAGTCCTGTCAGCTTATTGGAGTTCTTGGGCTCCATCCTTGGCGCCCTGGTGCCGAATATGCATTGCTTATGGTAACTGTGCAATGGAACTGATCAAAGGAATCAATAAGACAGCTGCCATATTGTCGTATTTTCTGTCCAGCATTTCTAGTTTGACAACTTAATCTTCTTTTCATTTGTAGGTTATTCAGTCTCTATATGTTGGCTCTTTTTTGGTAGAAGGTGTTTAGGAAAGGCAGCTGGAAATTTTGCTCTGAATATGTCTTCAGAATAAATTTTGCTATTAGGTATTTTATTTTAAATAATTGTTGCCAGTGGGTATTATAGCTCCCCAAAGGACATAAATACAAATGTGAGATAGTTTACTGCAGAGTTAGGAATTATGCAGGGTGAAAAATAGTTCTTCATTTCACGGCTATCAATTTTTTCTTCCTGGAGAAATTCTTTTACCATCCATTTATATTCTGTTTCTCTACAAGTGTTTGAGTGTAATACTTTATTGATTTCTGTGTATTTGACCCAATTTATATTGTGCAGTTTGCTTATGACTTTTAACATAACTTTGAGAGTATTTCCACAGACAATCTTGTAGAGATTTTCAGTTTTTAATGACTATATGATTTTTCATTAAAATGAAGTCTCATGATTTATTTATGCAGTTCTATATTGGTAGACATTCATTTTCCTTCCAATATTTTGTGATTTTAAACTACTTTTCTATCTTGTTTCAACAGCCAGGAGTAAAGCTTCCAATGGTATTTCTTAAATTCTCTCTTAGTACATTTTGACAAGATTGAATTTAAGAATCACGATTCTGTATTCATACAAGAGTAAATAAGAGCTCTGAATCACACATTTAACAATTAGAATTCAAATTTAATACCAGCCTCTGACATCATATTTAACTTTTACCAAGTAATATAGATGTTAAGATCTGAACATCTCTTTGATGAAGCAAATATTAGATAAGATATTAGTGGCCGGAACCAACATAGCCACAACCTTAGTAGTAAACTCCAAAAAGGCTTAATTATTCTTTAATTATGCCAGTATATCCTGTAAACTTCTGAAGACAAATATTAAGTATGATATGACTATGTATTAAGTGTATATTGAATGACTGTTTTGTTTTGTGGGTGTGTTTGTACATTATCGACACGCCTTCTCCCTTATGGAGGTCTGATAACACTCCTGTCTTAAAGGCAGCTTAGGATTCAATACAGGGCAACCACAGCAGAGCATTCTGTGAGTCTCAAGACAAACCCAAGGGCCTGTCAGAGGGAAATTCTCATCAGCTCTTGGGTGTTTGAGAGCTAGACATTCTGCCCGTGGTGGGCTTTAAGCTACAAATCTAGATAGAAGCTGGCAGCCACCTTGCTTGCTTGGGGAGCCTGGGGATGAAGCCATCTTACCTGAGCTTCTGAATGTAATCCCTGAAACTTAACTCCTCTCCCTTCTCATTTGGTTAAACCACCTTCACGCTCTGTGCTTCCTATGTCTAATCATTTCCTGTTTCTTGATGTCTAGTTCAGATCTCCACAGCTGTCTTCACTCAACTTGGGATTTCTGGAGCACTTTTAAGCTGAGATAAAAAAAAAAAAACTCTTTTTTTTTTGCCTTTGGATCTGTGCCATTTTCTTTGTGTCCACATCTTGTTATTACCCACAATGCTCCCCAAAGACACACACACAGACACACACAGACACACACAGACACACACACACACACACACACACACACACACACACACACACACACACTCCACATGGCTTCATTGGAAAACTCAAGCCGTGTAGGGGATGTACTTGTATCAGATTTAGGCTCCACACAGCCCACCCATACCGACTTACGCTTTCATCTGCAAAATGCTTAGAAAATTCTTAATGACTCACAACTGTTTCTCAGAATTTCTTTGCAGTGCAAAAAAAAAAAAATAGCTAGTGAGTTTGATCCCATTGTGTGACTTCAGGTATGCTCAAAAATGTTTTTGTCAAAGGGAAGATATTGTGATATTACGGCTAACTCAGTTTGAAGAAATGAGAAAAATGCCTTTAGATCTTAAGTTATATCTGATGTCTATCTAGAGAGAGAATCATCTGGGCAAACCAATATATATGTTCACGTACCAGAAAAGATTATTCAAAATGTGTCTGGGTGCAGAGAGAAAATTTAGGGTCAGAAATCCCTTCTTTGGAGTAATGCCACGGTATTATATAATATAAAAGACTGATGATATTGCTCAGGCTAACTACACTTAATACTTTGATTTTTACACTGGACTCAGAGTCAACAGCCCTGCACAGTGAAGAGCCTGAGACTTCTCTGTCAACAGCTGTATTAACTAATATATGCTTTAAGATTCTGTGAAAATCACGTTAAACTATTTTCTGTGTTGAAGATATTGAGGCTTGAGTGGGCTAAATCTGTTTTAGACCATTCAGACTTTAATGTCGTTAGCACTGATAGCTAGCACTTGACTACTTATGAAGACAGTAGCTAGGAAGATACGAAGGATTCGACTACCATTGCCTTTCCTTGACCATCCCTTTGACCTTCCACCATCAGAGATGAGTGGTCAATGAGCTGATTAGAGTCGTGCTTTGGAGTAAAGGTGCTTTTCACGAGACTTGTGCGTATCATTGATGTCTTCTGCAGTTATCCAACTTTAAAGGTTACACCCAAAGAGAGCATTGAAAATTCAGGGTTATCATTTCTAAATGACTCTCTTCAACATTTTTCTACCCACCATCCTAAAAATAAATCGATTAAAGCTTAACTGTAATTACTGTGCTGCCAATTTTCCATGAAAACGACACAGGCTTTTATATAAATTGCTGATAAATACATTTTAATGGTATTTCTTAATAACTCTCCACTCCACTTTCTTCAGAAAATATTTTCCTACCATACGTACTTGCGCTATTTGTGCTTTCCCACCCCATTTTCACTTGATCTGACACTGTTTTGTTTGGATTATGTAATAATAACTTCCTGAATGGTTCCAATGTTCTACATTTGAAAACTTTAAAAATGTTATTTTTCAGTGTTTCTGCTTTAGGCTCAAACTATGAATGACATTTTCCTGATTAAGCTTATTGTTCAGTGTGAGTCTAAATAAGCATAGGAGAGGTTAAGTGTAATTACATTTACTTGTCACAGAAAATGTGTTAAGACAAAAAAAATGTGACTCACAGGTGTGAACGGTGCACTATAAATAGGGTCATGTCCTGAACATTCATCTTCATAATATGCCACTTATTCTTCACTTCCATGGTCAGGTGATTAAAGTGCTTAAAGACTTGTTTATGCTCCTTGTATATATCCCCAGTGCTGCTATTTAAGGTTGTATTTTCCTTCTTTACATAAATATTGTCTTTTAGAAGACCTTTTTATCTGTCCTTCCAAAATGGAGTCAATTATTAATGCATTTTCAAAAAGTTACAAAATATATTAAGAATGTTATTGTACCATAATATAAATAATTCAATATTTGCACTGCAGTTTAATGTTTCTTTTATGAAATGTTATTTTTGAATTAAGTTTGATATTTTCTTGCAAACCCTCAGCTCGTTGACTCATAAGTCCCAAGTTGAAACCTTTCCCACAGGTAGACCGTTATAGGGATTTAGACAGTAATCCTAATTTTATTAAAGATTATGATAAGAATAACTCAACATTTTTGTTATATATGTACCTTGTACCAACCATGTGTCAATAGTTTTATGAACTATTTTCTCGGTCTACACAATAAAGAACCTGACAATATTATTTCTCCAATTTTACATTGAGGAAACTTTGAGCTATAAGGATTAAATAAGACTGCCAAAAAGATTCTGCCACTAATAAATGTCGGAGTCACACTTGAGGAAGTTCTAGCTGGAGTCTTGAATGGCGAGAAATTGAAGAAGGGTTGTCAGCAGTGTGACTGAACTTTGATTTATTGCAAGCTATGAGAAAAGACCAGAGTGGACACACGGCCTTTCAGCTGTGGTAGCCTTCATTTATTTCTTAAGCTCAAAGAGTTGGTTTGTCTGTTACGTACTCCAGCTCTTTTCATTTTAGTTATTTTTCCAAAAGGGTCAGGTATAGGCTGAGACTGTAGTCCCCTTATTTACATCTTCACATCGCTAAGTTGAGAAGCACGAAACACCAGCTCTCTTGGCTGAGAGCAAGTCTTGCTGGATTCTGTAGTGCATTGACCCTCGAGCCTTCCAACAGCTGACCCTCAGTAGCTGTGATTACAGGTGTAAGCCACCATGCTTGGCTTATGGCCCCTTCATTTTAAAAATGAAAAAGTTAATATTTTAAATGAAAATCTCTCAGTCTAAAATAAGTATGATCAGAGTCGAATTATACTAGCTATGGACTTGTGCTTAGTGGTTTTTCAGTATTTATCACTTGCAGTAGAGAAAACTTGAGGGCAAGCTGAATGGTCTCAAGGTGACATGAGGCCCTGATCCAGTGTTAGTGGGGTACGTGAGTGGGTCAGGTTTGGCCGCATCAGTACCTCCTGTTCTCAGCGCTCAGAACATTTTAATTCTTGTTTCCTATGTAGTATTTTAACCAGAGTTTACCAGTGTTGGTGCATCCTGTTTAAAATACTGTCATCTAATTAATATTAGCCCGACCAGGAAACTGTAGTATTTGAATAAACATCATGGCTAGGTCAGTTTTTGCAGTATTATCAACAGTCATTTTGTGATACCTTTTACAGTGATCATTTGCTTAATTATTGTATTTTTATGTTGGAATTTTTTTCAGTTGTGGTGATGGTTGTTTTGTTTTTGTCTCCAGTCTTTTGCATTATTTATTCCATGGCTGAAGTTTATAGAAAAAAATTGTCTCCTAAGAATACAAACCAGATAGTGTGTGTCTCCAGCAGATATTTTTACTTGCGCAAGTTGACTTTCTCTAGAGAACATTTTCTGACTCGCCGCTGGGGTAGGGGATGGCCAGGGAGGGGAAAGAGATCACTCCGCAGGGGGATGATAGCTGGTTGGAGAGTGAAGAGGTTGCAGTAGTATTGAGATTCAGTGCTTTGACTTTGGTGTCATCATCATTGTGGTTAGATGACTTTCCCCAGAAAGGAGAAATGCCTGGCCTCTTCTTTCACTCCTCCCCTGCGTCATTATCAGATGAATAGTTGTATCCATCCCTTGAAGATTCAGTCTGACCATGTGAGGTCTCAGACTCTATGTGCCATACATTCACAGGAGAGAAGTCTACAGAAGTCAAGCGCTTCACAGTTCTGACCTTGGCAGACTAGGTGACTTAATGTAACTCTCAGGAAAAGAACTAGCAAGTCCACTTTACTTTCTAGAATAAGGTCTCCGCTGACTACTCCAAACTCTGATGCTTTGATTTCCATATATATATCTATATATCTATATAGATATATATATAGATATATATCTATATAGATATATATATAGATATATATATATCGCAGGTAATTCTGAACTTTGGTAGGAAATGAGGCTGTTAGTTATTCAGACTTCTCAAATCCCCAAGCCTTTGTCCTTGAGATGCTACCACACCTGATTCTTGGTGGCATAAGACAATCTTACCAGGTTTAATTTATGATAGAAATAAAACTACTATCTTCCATGTGGTTAGAGAGGTGGATTTCCAGCTGCATGTGTATATAAATGTGGGCCTGGAATGCTTCTGAAGTAGATCTTGTAACACTTCCATTTGCTGATCTCATTTCATAAGTCCAATTGTCCTAAGTATCTGGTTTGTCTAATTCATAGAACACTCATGTGTTTGAGCCTATTGGATTGTTTCTTGTGGGGGAAAGTCCATGCATACATATTCAGCTTTTTCTACTAGCTTATGTTATCAGTTGACCATCTATTTATTCCTGTGGGCATTACTAGCCAATCTTCTCTCTCATTCATTTAATAACGTGGCCATACACCTATATTAATTGCTTGCTGCCATTATAATAAAGGTGTGGAGGTCAGCAGCGTTCACAATCTAGTGTTGAATCTTTTGTATCTTCTAGAAACCCTAACGTATGAACACTAATTGATTAGCTAGCCAGAATTGAGGTCACCAAAAGCTTTCAACAAATGATTATTAATAATAAATTATGGAAATCACTTGAATTCTTTTGGCCCTGTAGAAATAACCTCTTATAATAACAGTATGTGCAGTACAACCACGATTACCTATGTGTATTTCTCATGGGAGTTGTCTGTGATTGTCTATGGAACAGCTCTTTCTGTTATAGTTACTTTAATAATTGCTTCATTTCAGAAATGTTACTATTGGGTGCAGAATGACATTAAATCTAATTTCTGTTCTGAACTTGGGCTTTTCTAAGATGGTAAATATTTAATAAACTTTTCTAAAAATCATAGTGGGACATAAAGAATTGAACATAGAGCTCAAAAATTGTAAACATCACCTAGAATGGTATTACACAGAAAATA
The DNA here is from genome assembly GCF_000151885.1 of Dipodomys ordii. Lineage (NCBI taxonomy): Eukaryota > Metazoa > Chordata > Mammalia > Rodentia > Heteromyidae > Dipodomys > Dipodomys ordii. The sequence goes on from NW_012267328.1 coordinate 5,312,087, forward strand.
ATTATTGTACTTGTAGTGAAAGAGCATCTCAAAGAAAATAACTTCCTGGTAGATAAAAAGAATTTCATTAGATGGTAGGAAATATCAATAAACTATTTTCATTTTATGTCTATTCAACAAAAATACTTATTTTTGACTCTTGCTATCTGGACTGCACTTTTTAGAGATAGATAAAGCTCAGATTCATGGAAAAGTCTAGAAAACCTTCTTTCAAGACAGAAGTCTTATTCTATTCTCATTGTTCTCTCTTAGCAACTTTCAATTTAGTTTATTAATCCCACAAGCATTCAGTCTGACAACTCAATTTACCTTTAAGGAAAATATTGAAGTTACATGATTTTGGCCATTGATTTTGAAAACATATTTCAGAAATGATTTATGATATAATGTTAAAGTGATTTTTCAAAATGTAATAACCAATTATGGAATCTAGGACACAGGAATAAATATATGAAAATGTATGGAAATTTGACGAGAACATAAATGAGGAAAAAAATCAACATTAAAGCCCATAAAAGATGCAATTGATCAACAGATGCTTGAGTCTAGGAATCCATTATTAACTTGGCTAAAATTGAGAGTAACTGAGCCAAACAAGAAAGTCTACAAAAAATAATGAAGATAAAATTTTATATAAAAAAATGATGTTGAGGGACAGTGCCCAGGCCCAGAGTTCAGGCCCCACAACCGGACCCAAAAAAAAAATGATGTTAGGCATATCTAAAAATCTAGGCATTTTATATTCATGTTTAAATAATGCAAATTGAGTTTTACTATGCTGATCTGGTAAAAGGAAATGTATGCAAGTATGTAAAATTAGTCCATTAATGTAAATATGCTTGGAATATATACTAAAAATGTGTCATAGTATAGCAGGATTATTAGACAAGTAAATGGGTTCTGCTTCCTATAGAGAAAACTGAAAAGTTTATATAACCTTTTATTTCTTGTATTTCTTTTTGTAGAAACATGGTATGATTTTTTAGGAAAGAGGGTCTAAGTCCTATTAAACCATTCAAATAAAAGAAGAAATAGTTGAAACTCAACAGATGACTTACAAACACATATATCCTATTTGCTTCAAATGCTATTTTTTTAAAAATGCAAAATAAATACTCCAAAACTAACAGTCTCGTCTTCAGTCCTTCCAGATCAATACAGGCCTTGTAGCATTTTAAATGTATCACCTATATTAACTACTCTAACTCTCATAACTAATGAAGTAGCTTCAGAATTTTTTCCAGTTAACAAATTATACTAGAGCTGTGGCTCAAAGTAGTAGAGCACTAGCCTTGATCAAAAGAGCTTCGGGCCCTGAGTCCCACAACACAAGGAAGAAAGAAAAAGAAAGAAAGGAAGGAAGGAAGGAAAGAAAAGAAAGGAAGGAAGGAAGGAAGGAAATCAAAGTTTATAACAAGTACATGAGTAGGATTTGAATCCAGGGTTTCTGATTACACAGTAGCCTTTTGGGTGTGGCTCAGCAGGATGGGCGCGTTGAATTCATTACTGTCTCTACAAGGCAGTCCTCTGCATCCAAGTCAACAGTTTAGTTTTTTACACATCAAATTAGTGACTTTCCCTAGATGCTGGTAAAATCAGAGCAGCATCAGGCATGCTTAACAGTTCCACGGTGTTTCTCTATAGTTTCTTGATTATTACATTTTATTTAACTTAGGAAAGTATAGCTTGCAAAGAAAAATACCACAAGTGGTCATGTAGTTGCAACGAATAATGACAAGGTACCCATGGTATCAAGTTGCCTGATCATTGTTTTCATGCTTGGAACCAGGCCGATGCCAAGGTGCATCCTGTTAGCACCAGACTTTTCTAGAGTCTTACAAAAATGGCACCATAGAGTATGTACCCATCCTACCTCCTTCTTTTAGCATATATTTGAGTTTAATTCATGAAAATCAAATGAGATTTGTGCCAGTTATTCAACACGAGTTCAGCATTCAGATCCCAATTCACGTAGCCCATCGCAACAGCCAACTGAAGAAAACAGATAACCATATCAATAGAGAAGAAGCTAGTCAACTTTATACAGAATATGTACCAAACCCTAAGGGGACGTACTTCAGTGTTAGACACCGGATATTTCCCCCCTCCATTGTGGACCCGGCCAGGGCGGGCTGTCTCACCATGACTATTCACATTATATTAAAATATTATTATATTAACCACTGCAGTGAGTCAAAAAAATTAGGGGGTGGTGTGGGTAAAGGTGTACAGATTAAGAAATAAGAACTAAAGCTGTCTTTGTTCACAGATGGCATGATTGTCGAAGTAGAAAATCCCAAAGAATTAACAAAAGAGAAGTCCTTAGAATTAATATGCAATTACATAGCAAGGTTGAAGGATAAAGTGTTATTGTTCGAAATACCATTGCTTTCCTATATAAGAGGAATGAACTGTTTGAAATGGAAATTTCAAGCACCATGCTATTAAGTTACCTCTAAAAGTGCGCAGGATGAAATCTAGCGAAATGCACTCTTCACTGTGAAAAGCAAATATGCACATCTGTGCCTAGGGTTCACACTCCTGTCCACCAACCGCCCCGTGGCCAGTTAGGGTGTTGTGTCCCCAATTCTTGCCCTATACCCCGTATGGAGCGGAGACCTCTCTATGACCTGAGTGATCCCCAGATATCTTTGTCTCCCTCCTTATTTTGTGGAACTGGGGGTTCAATTTAAGGCCTTCTGCTTGCTGGACTGCCACCCCGCCACTTCAGCCATACCTCCAGTTCTTCTGTTTTCATTTGCTCTTCACCTAGGATTCCTCAGTAACTGCCCAAGCTGCCCTCAGATGAAGACCTTCCTACCTCCATTCCCCAAGTAGCTAGGATTACAGGTGTGCACCGCCATGCCCAATCTTGGAAGGTCTTTTCTACATCACAGTCTCTGAAGCGTTCCTAGCTAGGGTGACATCACTGTAATCCTAGTTCTATAGTGTTGTGTTTGCTGTTTAGTACCTCCACAAGTACCCAGAGCATGGGAACTTACTTTTGAACCTAGTTAGGTGTTGCAATCGGACAATCATAATTTCTTCGTCTGAATGCTTGCATTTGCACATTAACACATCCTCACACGCACTGTGTTTCAGTCTCATAACTACAAAACTTGTTTTAAGTCGCCTACAAAGCTTTTCTTTTAGGACATGATAGTTCCTCTCAATTTGATTTCTTCATCTTATTGATCTGTTGTTCCCAGTGAGAGAAGGGGAGACACAGGAGACAAGGAAAGGAAGTGTACTGGCAGACCGAGTAATAATATCCTCTCGAACCCGAAGAGTTCATTGGAATCACAACCCTGGGCCGACTCTGCCTACACAATCACATTCCCTTGCTCAAGAGTCAGCTCCAGTTGCGAAAACAGATCATTTTGTTTTCCCTCCTGAGGAGGTCAGCTTGTTATGGAGGGATCGGCTGAGCGCCGTATTTATGCTGAAATGGGTTTTTGAGCTGTGTCGGAGCAGAGGTGGTAATACACTGCATGATTACATTTAATTTATATTTCAATTCTAACTCTCTTGAGCCCTGGGCTCTGAGTTTTCATTTTCCATTTTTGTGGCAGTGCATGGGGTGATATAAGTATAGATGCCAATAGGAACTCCCAAACCCTGCTCAGGTTGGTAGGCTACAGCCACTTTATCCCTGCAGTAATTTTCTTTTTCTTTTGTTTTGCTTTAGGAAATGGGTGATTTTCTTTTCCCTATATACATCTTTGTTCCCCAAAACATAGTTATATAAAAACTTAGCCTCCATGATTCAATCTTTACAAGGAAAAAGAATTTAATTCCTGTAGAACAGATTATACCAACCTTATTAACATCCATGCCTTCCATTTAATTACTGCTAAATTCCATGTTCTCAGGAAATTGTTTCTTTTTTCTCAAAAGGAGCAAAGGTCACTCTATGCTTGCTATAGTTGTGGAAGAGAAAGATGTTGAACGCTGAGCTTTGTAAAACTACTCTAACAAACCTGTAATGTGCTGATATGACCACCATTACTTGTACATGGCTGCTTACCGAAGCAGCGTTTGAAACAACACAAATTTAGAAATCTTTCCTTTCCCATTCAGACATGTTCATGTTTTTACTCAGATTAAGATTTCCCGTTTTCTATGCATGAGTGGGTACTTACTGCTAATTAGGCAGCAAAACTATGAAGTGGTGGAATTAGAAGAAATTATTATAAGTAAATGAAGGGCAAGTTTAAAAAAAAAAACCTCAAGTGTTGTGATAGACTATCATAACACTTAGTACTTTCTAACCACAGAGTTCTGTATTTTAGTTTATGTCAGTCTGTGTGTGTGAACCACTGCTAACAACTCTGACACATGGAGCTTTTTTCTTTCCCTTTTCATCCCACGGAACTATTTCTTAAGCTGATTTCCTTCTCACTATCGCAGCAACCATGTTCAAATCTCTTTCCATCATGTCTCACGCCTAGACCCTAAGGTCTCCAGCATGGCTCGCCCCAATCCATACAATGTTCGCTTCTCTTTAATGCACACCTGAAAGTGTAGGAGTATACCATCCCCCGCCGTCTCTAAACTTCATGTGGTGACGCGGTAGCCTTCTCTTGAATATGGTGCTCTTCAGCAGAGGCGCGTTTCTTGTTTCAGCAGAAAGGCACTCTTCCCCTGAACCTTTTGCTGGGGCCTGTTACCCAGGGCATCTCACAGTAGGACTCTTAGAACTGGCAGCCATGGGGCTTCTCCATGGAGTGAATAAATGGCCCAAGCTAGACAAAAACACTCTTCTAAAGACTGCGTGAGCAACAGAGCACTGCAAAGGCCGAGAGGTGCTGGGTGCAGAATCAGTGCAACGCGTGTGTGCCAGGGCCCGTGCCACGCACCCCCAGCCTGCCTGGCAGTCTTTGTTCCTCTGCTGCCTGGGATCTGGCTACTCCTGCTCTCCTTCTGCTGTGTGGGTTGGGATTTAGCTAGTTCAAAGAAACTCCTTCCATTTCCTCTGACTAAGGGAGAAAAAGACAAATGCCACAGCAGAAGTCTATGAAACTCTCATCTCCAGTTAGCAACCAAAAAGCCAGAAGTGGATCTGCGGCTCAAGTGGCAGACTGCTACCTTTGAGCACAAACCTCAGTGACAGTACCCCGTCCCTGAATTACACACACACACACACACACACACACACACACAGAGGAGACTTTATTGGATCCCTGATTGATAGATAGGGTGCAAGGGAATTTTTAAAAAACAGGAGGACGCTTTGACCCTGGCACAGAGAGCTCTGTATTTCACAATGCCGGCTGTTCAGGCTGGTAGTATTTCATCACTACATAGATATGCTGACAATTTTTTTTCTCATCTATCAATTCTGAGTTTTAGCAGGATAATGAGGCCCCATCTAGCCTTGGCATGAATGAGTGTGGTGATTGATTAGCAATGTCTGCCTAGGAAGATAAATTACCTCTCAAAAGGAAGGATATATATTTTCCATTTGAATTCTGGTATAAAGCATTATGCTCTAGTTGACTTTTTGAGTTAAACTGTTCCTAGAAATTCCCAGTTTGCCTGAACATCTGTAGGAAAACTGAGAAATTTGTGACAAACAAATATAAAATTATACAAATACATTGTTAAAGATAGCTTGAGCAAGTTTATTCATTTTACAGCAGTGGAAGTCGAGAGCTGAAGAAGGCAAAAGAATTCTCACCCACTGATTAGCACGAAAGTTTATATTTTCTATTCCCTAGCTTAAGGTTTTCAACTTGGATAATGCAATTTAAATGTTTGTTTTTTTAAATCCCAAACTGAATTTTAAAGCCACTTATTAGTTGTGATGATTTCCATAATTTACTTTAGCTCTTCCCTTTTAAGTTTCATAAAGTATGGCTAATAATTGGGTCATATGGATAAGTACCTGGTAGCTAGTAAGAAATTAGTAAATGTTATTTAATATGTCCATTGTGATATTTTAGTTCACGCATCCCATTTAAGTGACTCAGTTTCAGAATTCCTTGAAGGAATTTTTTCAGAGAAGGTAATGAGAGAAAAAAAATGAAACACAAACTGGGAAATTAACGAAAGGAGTTAAGATTTAGAAATGGAGCAGACACAAGACTGCTTCCACAGAGGTGAGAGGAGACATTGGCGGGCTGACTGCATCCTCTCAAAGGCCCAGAGAGACCTGCGGTGTAGCACAGGAACGCCAGTCTTCTCGGGCCAGTGCAAGGTTGAAGCTACCTATCCTATCTAGAATTGGCCTAAAAATGAATTCCCGTGTGGGTATTTCTGCCATTTCCCACCAGTGCTTTCTATCTGTGTGAATGGGTGCGCCTTGATATCCAGTTCTCTTTCTTCTTGTATCTGTTCTGGTTTTCTATTCTTGTGGATCATGAAGGAATCTGTAACCTCTCCCTGAATCAGGCCCCGGTTCCCCTGGAGGATATTTGCATTCGATGAACAGGAGCCAACGGAACAGTTGGGAAGGGAGCACTCACTTACTTTTCCTGTGTTATTCGATGGTGTGCAAACTCCACGCCACCTGGGTCATTTAGCACTCCTGATTAAAGAGCACCAGGCCTAGCAGCTGCGGAAGGCTGCGTCCCGGACCGCCCGGGCTGCCCTGGGCCATGGGCAGCCTCACCGGCTCCACACAATCTGTCATTTCTGTTGTGTCCCAGTAACCTTTGGCAACAACAAGAGCAAACAGGTCGCAAACGCCGAGGGGTTCCAGCATCGGGGATTTGTCTTTTCTTTGTTTTAAAAAATGTCGGTGGCCTTCACACCATCAGCAACCGCAAGTCTCATTTAGACTCAGGGCTGTCTTTTGTCCAGTTAGAGTTTGAAACCAGAGAAGATGTGCAGGTGTCACTATCGTCTTTGGAGATTTAGATTGTTTAAAAGCACATGATCAATTTTAGATGTTTAAACGTTTTGCTTGATAGTTGATGGATTTAGAACATCTATAGGAGGAGGACTGCGAGTGTATAAAGTTAAAGAATCCGTTTTCTCATGATTTTTAAGCTCATCTACATTCTAGTGTTCATGGATCTATCAACTATGTAATGGCTGCTTTCTCGTTCCAAAATCTTTTACCTATTGTCCTCATCTAATATAGATCAAAATCTTTAAAAAATTTTTTGGTTTTTAACGTCAGCTCCCTGCTGGAGAACAGTTCTCAGTTTTTCAGGGTGGAAGTTTTACCCCTTAGCTGACTGATGTAAGGAAGGTCTAAATCTTGCAGTACAGATCACTCTCACATTACAAGCGTTTAATAATCATTACGTTCCAGCTTGGTTGCTTAGGGAGAACTCTGCTCCTTCGGAAGGCAGGAGAAGTCTTTTCGTGTTTCGTGTTCATTTCTTAGGGCCATTGTAAGACATGGTCACAACCCCATGGTTTAAACAACAGAACTTTATCTCACAGCATAGATCGAGACTTCCCGCAGTCCCTTCAGTGGTGCTCTGGGGAGAACCCTTTCCCATCTTTTTCCTAATTCTAAAGGCATGGTTTTCTATATCACTCAAGCAGCTATATTATTCCAATCTCGGTCTCCAGCTTTCCATAGTCTTCCATGTCTGTGTTAAATCTTCCTGTTACTTCTAAAAGCACTGCTGCTTAAGGGCTGCCATTACATTGAGGGGTAGATAATCCAGTATGAGCTCCCTTTTTAGATCCTTCATTAAAGACTTTTTTCCCAAATAAAGTCATATTCACAGGTTATAGGAATTGGGGGTAATGTAGACATGTACTTTTGAACACATATTCATAATTGTGTTCATATGCACACAAATGTAAAATATGCTTTGGTCCATTACTATCTATACTATCTGAGTGCTTTGAAAAGGAGATATGATCCTAGAAAGAAAGGCCATATCATAATCCGCATTCTATGGCTTAGGTCTAACACAATGCCTGATACATAGTCAGCTCATTACACATATTAGCTCAGCCTCAAAATCTACATCTGGATTAATCTAGAAAAGCAGTTCTTACAGTGTCATCTGTTTAAATATTTCTCTTTGTTAATAAAGTAGAATAGTTAAGGGTTATGGCAACATGAATATAGAACAGTAAGTTCATATTTTTATTTCTTGTTAGAAGTTCAAAAGTATGTACCATAATGTTGGATCTACTTTTGGTTGAGGGCTTATGGATTGTGGCTTTCATTATTTTTTATTTGTAGTACAAAGCTGGATTTATGAGAACAACTGACTTTTATAAATGCATATTCAAACTTTATGAACATATGAACCACCAGTAGTAATCTGTATGAAGAACCTGAGTCATGAGCAACAGAGAATCACCAACATTAAAAACAAGTTTAAGTATTTACCCTTTAGAGGCTGAAGAGCTTTGTTACACAAGTATTCAACAGCATGATAAAGAGACTATTTTGTCCCCTTTACTATGAAATATTGTGGTTCTAAAAATTCAAATTATATTCAACAATGTCGTCTTACAACCTTCAGTATTATAAACATCCTGGCAGTGTTTTATTATGATCTGCACATCTTCCACGCTAAGCTTTGTAAGATAATCTACACTTCCATCTTGCAGGATGGCAGGAATTTATCATAAGAACATTCGCAGACCACGCCTTGTTCTGGAAAGGCGTGCTGACAGCAGAGCGTGCACAGCCACAGATAGCAGAGCCCGCGCTGTTCACCTGCAGATCTTTAGGCTAACGGTGCCAGGGAAGCTCAGGATATCTGAAATTGAGTTTCCTCTGTAAAGAAGAAAACAATTTAACTTTCAAAAATATTCGAGTTTTCTTGGATAAGAAAAAGAACCTCTATGTTAATAGGTTCATTGAATTCTATGCCTTCATTTTACTGTGCTCCTCTTTCCATGGGTGACAGGAATTTATTAGTTATTAATTTTATCCTGAATGGGACAACATCTCCAAGATCTATTTCGTTGGTTCTTTGTTATTAACAGTAAAATGTGCGTCTCTTTCCTAATAAAAGGAAAAGATGCATAACATTCTTTATTGTTTAAATCCTGTCTTATGTTTAATCCTCATTCGCCTGGGTTATTGCCTTAAATTCTGAAGTTCAACTCTGGCCTACAACAGACTCCAGGTAATGGGATTTCTAGGTCAGTTTCTCCACGCTGTCCCTGTGAACAGCAACATCAGGATTACTTTGAGGGACTCACTGGAAATGGAAATCCGTGAGCACTATCTAGATTTACTACATTGTGAACTGTAGATTGATTCTAGCAATCTTTCCACTACTTTAGTGCATACTTGCACTGGAGAATCCTTGAGCTAAAACCTTCTAAAATACTTGGGTGCTGAATTCTTCAGTCCCCTAAGGGAGAAGTTTCTTTCTTTCTTTTTTTAATGATCACACTGGTTGTCAAGAGAAGGGCTAAATCTTCCTACCAAGGTGTTGAATAAGTCACCTGGTTCATGAATATGGATCAGATCATTTACATATATGGTCCTGGAAGCCTTCTTCAACTTATTTATAGATAAGAAATCTCTTTCTCCTTTTTTATTTGTGGTATGGCCTGTTTGGGTTTTCTTTTTTTGTCTTTAGGTTAAATTTTGGTGTTTTTTGCCACATAGGAAAAGTGAGAGGGAATTCAGTTTTGTAAGAGGACCCCGAGCATGCTGCATTCGTTCACGCACATTACATGTCCACAACATTCAAACGGTCCTTTTCATTTAGTTTTGGTAAATTAATAACGTTGATTAAATGTAATTTTAATGTATTTCTAGTTATGCCCCAAAGGTCTAGATGACAAATAGCAGCCACACACCGGGGCCCATTTCGGCAGCAGATCCCACAATCTGCTCTGCCAGTGCAGACAGTCTGTGTAACTGGAACATTCACTATTGTGTCCTTGTGTCTGGCTTCCTTCACTTACCATGATGGCGAGGTTGGGGGGGGGGCATTGGTGTTACTAGAATTTGAACGCAGAACCTTGGACTTGCTAGGCAGTCTCTCCATCACTTTGAGTCACAACCCCAGAGCATCATGTCTTTCAGTCCATCTGCGTCTCCTCTGTTACTCATTTGTCAGCCAAACATTTTTCACATACTATTATTTCTTCATTCTGTAGAGTTTATGGAACTAATATACCTCTCAACACTCATCTATGAGTTCCTGTGAGAATGTGTGTCCTTATTCTTGGTGGAACTGTGGAGACTTCAGATAAGTGGATATTTCATATTTTAGAGACTTCCAAATCATTTTCCAAGGTAGTTGTACTGGTTTTCTTTTCCATACGCTATGTAAGGGTTCCAATTTCTCCACATTCTCTTCAGGTTTATGGTCTATCATTTGATGATAGACCGTGTATGGTATATTGTTATGGCCATTATAGCTTTGTTTGGCCGACTAATGACATTGAACACCATTGTACCGTCTTCCAAGTGAGTATACATGCTTTTACCTTACTTTCTGGTTATAGAAATTTTCAGCAAATAAATAAATATAAATAACGTAATGATTCTCAACCTTGGCTACATGTATTAGTCACTGAGTGAGTTCAGATTCTATTTCCGAAAACAGTTTAACCAGAGTTCTATAGAGAGATCAGGAAATAAATTCTCTGTATTAGTGATAGATGCAAACGCTACAAACATTTTTAGCATTGGATTTTTTTGTTTTGCTTTAGTTTGACAGATACTGAAATGCTACCAAGTGGTTGAAAGAAGTTTTTTTTCTGATACTGAGATTTGAACTCGGAATCTCATGTTCACTAGACTTATTTGCTTGTCTGGCACTCTAGCACCTGAACCACACCTACATCCCATCCTTTTGCTAGTTATTTTTAGTTGTAAAGTCTCATAGGCTTTTCTGCCTGCGCTTGCCCTGAACTGTGGTTCTCTAGATTTCATTCTCTTGAGTAGCTAGGATTATAGATGTGAGAGCCACTGGCGCCTGGCTGTACATTTTTACTTGGAAGCAAGTCTCTAAGAGTCATAGTTTAGGAAGAAACTCAGTACATTGTGAGAACCCTTCCACATTGCCAGGTTGCTCCTAGTCATTGTTATTTTTGGTTCATCTAACCTGAAAATGTGATAAACAAGGAAATAGATGGGCTTTGGATAGTGTGAAAAGAGAGTCAAGTATCCCATTTTATTATTGAATAACATTAGCTTTATTATGATAATAGAATACAGTATGACATAAAATCAAGAGCTTTTGCTAAACTCTGTAAAGCAATACATGCATCTGCCATAAACAGCCTTGACTCTTGTTGGGTTTTATTGCCACTTCACTGCACTAAGGTGCAATAAACATTCACTGTCATCTTTTGGGAAGAAAAAGTCCTGGGAGTAAACAGGAACTGTCCTCTATAAGAGTGCATCTTTATTTTCAAGGAAGACTCAACTAGCATCACATGGTTTAGCAAAGCACTGTAGAAAAGGCTACATAGAATAGTTGGTCTTTGATAACTGTGCAATCAGTTCATACAATAGAGTGCTACCCACATGTACTAACAACTAAGAAATGGGAAGAAGGCAGTCATTGCATAGCAGAAAGCAGACTAAGAAGAAGTATTCACATCTAATGAGCAAAGTACAGATCAAAGGTTAGCCGAGAGGAGTCTGGGAGATAAAATGCTCTCAAGAAATACATTAGATCAACGTCGAGAAATAACAAGATAAACAGCAACATAGAAGTTAGAGCCATCATTTATTTTATTTTCTATACATAGTATCTACAGATGATACCAGAGGATGAATGTTCTTGGTCAGCCTTTATTGGACTAGCTCATGAAGTTTAGGCAAGACCAAATCGAACAGTGAAACACATTGAAAAATGAAAACCAGAGTTTGGTTAGGAAAACAGGTATATTTTACTCCATCATTGGATAGCAGCTTTTAGAGAAAAACCATTGCTCAAAACTAAGATTGGAATCTCAACTGTCTTATTTGGTAGTGATGCGAAACGTTTATGCCATATTATTGTAAATATGTTTACGCCATGACCTGTAGACTCTCAACACTAAATTTAAATATCTGTGAAACTCTGACAAAGGAGACTTCAAAAAATACCTTCTGCATAAATATTTATTTCTAAAGCATCTGGGCAGTAATGAAAGACTAGAATTTTTATAGGGAGTCTTACTGGACCTCTTTTAATTTAAAGCCCTTACATTGTATGCCTACAAATATATTGCTACAGTATAAATGAAATGTAGTAAGATTACCCAATAAAAGCTATTTCCTGTACACTCTGTCATGTATTTTATAGTGAATGTTACATATGGTACAGCACTTATTGAAATAGTTGATATCAGCAAATATAGCAATAATATACAGTTGAATTTGTTTAGCTCCAGCAAATACTTCCCATTTTCTTTCTATATTACAAGAGCTTAACCTAGGAAAATGTGGGGTGGCAGGACTTGAGCAGAGAGCCTCTGATCTGCTGTGGGACACCAAACAAAACGGTCTATATTAGGTGCTTTTGCTGTACAAGAGAACTTGACACTCAACACATCGTATGTTGCAGCTGCTCCTGACATGCTGTCCTGTCTTGAAGTATAGGCTCAGGATGTCTCCTCCTAGCTTTCAACCACATTCTGACGGCTACCCGTGGTGACTTCTATGCAAATAGTATGAACATAACTTTTAAAAAAGTAAAAAAATGTACAGTCCCATGCTGAATATTTACATATATAATTTTCTATATTGTATTTTCGTGTCCTAGTCATAAATTTCAATCTAAAGCTTTTAATGACGTTGTATAAAAGAATACATTCAACAATTCTAGAGCTTGCAAAATACCTTTGCCCCTCTAAAAACATCTTCATAACAAGAATAGAGTGATTATTGAATCAATTTTGCTGTCTGGAAATAGAATGGAAAAACTAGTTGATTAAATAATTCAGATGTCTCTTAAGATAATTCTTTTATCGAGAAGAGTAGCAAAACATGAGATGGTAGCCAAGCAGGGTCTTCAAAGTGTTTCTCCGCCTCGGAGTGAATGAACTCTACATGGAGCAGTGACAACCTGGCCTACATCATTTCTATGAATTTTAAAATACCATTCGACAACTAAAGAATGCAGTAGAGATTTTTTTGGAAAGGAGAAAATATGGAGAATATTTAGTTTGGGAAACAAAATGTGAAAGCTGTACAGCCACTTAAAAAGGAAAACAACTCCAGAAGCACCCCCATTGCCCAGGCAAAAAAGGCAAAGGTGCTTTAGAATTTTCTTCATTAAACATTTATAATTTATCCTCTTAAATACCTTCACACAAAAATAGTTTTTGACATATACAGTATCTTTTTTCAAAGAATATTTGGCAATATACATGTACCAGCAATTCAGGTGTCATAGGTCAGCTCCATTTCTTTCTTCTTCCACTTTTCCTCTTAGCTTTGGACTTCTTCTCCTCCCTGTCACCTTGGTCTCCTTGGATACCACTTTTCTCTCTAGCTTTCTTTCCTGTCTCTGAGCTGCATGTTCTGCTCGGCTCTGGACTGCCAGCCAGGGGTCTCTTGTTCTTATATGAATTATGGAAATAAGGAAACCTTCGAATTCTTTTAAGACAGAGGCAATAAAGCAGCTAGGAACCACTGCGCTTTGAACAGAAAGCGATTCCCAGTGTGGAGGACGGAACAACAGAACGTGACTGACAGGACCTACTGGTGCGGGGTAGGAGCCTTGAGCTGAGGCTCTCGGTTTAAATACGTAGCCCAGTAGACTAAGTTAAAGATTCCGAACAGCAGCGGGAAGGCTATTCTTGACAGCCGGTCGATTTTGCTGACACTGTTAAAGGTTTTCTTGGGTTCCGGGGGTTTTGTTTCAGGCTTCACTTCTTTGGGCTCTATCGTTGCACTTTTAGCAATGGTGGCTAAGCCAGGGTCACCCCTAGCCAAATTAGGGGTGTAGCTGGTTGCTGTTGGAGCATAAGTGTTGTTTTTCTTAATGAGTGGATCCTTCACTTTCTTTGGCTGTAGAAGGAAAAGCAAAGCAATTGTTTAACACACACACACAAAACACACACAAAACACACACACACCACTGTAAGAAGCAAAATTACAAGTTGCTGGCTAAACTGGCCCTTGCTTTGAAACTCAATTCTGTTTTTAGTTAAAAAATCTAACTGACAGACAATATATTATATACCTTGTCATTAAAAAAAAATGGAGTCTGCTGAGCACCTGCTTTTTTGATGTCTGTAATCCTAGCTACTTGGGAGGCTGCAATCCAGAGGATAGCAGTTTAAGACCATCTTAATGCAGACAATTCTGTAAGGATCTATACCAGGGGAAGAAGTTGAGTACTCGGCTTGGCACCTGCCACCCCAGCTACCGCAGGAAGCCTGAAATAGGAGGATGGTGGTCCCAGGTATACATTCAGGCAAGAGTCAATGCCCAAACTCAAAAATGACCAGTGCAAAAATTGGTTGGAGGCCTGGTAGAGTGGTAGAGCACCCTCCTAACAAGTGAGCATCCTTGAGTTCAAAACCACATAAAACCTAACACAGAGAGAAATAAAAGAAGCGGAGTCTGTTTCTTCCCTGGTTTAATGCAGAATGGAATTAGGAGTGGCAGAGTGGTGTTATGCAATCTCAAGGTCATAAAGTGAACACCTCGACCTTCACCTACCACGAACGCCACTGCTGAGTGAGAACGCCGAATGTCTGGTAGAGAGAAGCCCAGCTGACGGCAGCTGTGGGAGGGAACCTCTACCCCAGCAGGTTGCTCCTACCCCCAAATCCTGAGCAAGTAATTGGCTATTGTTTTTGGCGACTACATTTCGGGGTGTGTTGCTTTACAGCACTCAGTTGCTGAGCTAATTATTCTTTAATTATTAATTAATTAGTTGATGATCGCTCCTCATGTTTCCAGTGGGCAAAAGATCAATAGGACTATTTAGGGTTCCCTTCGTTCAATCTCTGTTCAGGTTCACTTGCTCAGCCGTGCTATGTGATGGATGAGTCAAGAACCTGGTGGTAACATTTCTTTCATACAAACATTTCTTCAGAAACGATTGGCTTAAAGCGACGTGGTCTGATAGAGTTGCCATTAGCCACCGGTGAACCCTGAGCCCTAGAACTGTGGCTGGTCTGCTCTGAGTGGACTGTAAGAACATTTTACAGATCTTTTACATTAAAACATTTTCACGTGTGGGGCACCGCAGGTGTGAGGAAGTGCCTACCTTCTCTGGAACCACACTTTTGCCGTCCCACGCATAGCCCCTCTTGGTGAAGTAGTTGACGGTGGCAAACTCAATCAGAGCGGAGAAGACAAAAGCATAGCACACGGCGATGAACCAGTCCATGGCCGTGGCGTAGGCCACCTTCGGGAGGGAGTTCCTGGCGCTGATGCTCAAAGTGGTCATGGTCAGCACAGTTGTCACTCCTGGAGGGAAAGAAAGCAGGCGAACTCTCATCACCGGAGCTAGGAAAGCAACAGCACTCTGTGCAGAATGTGGTCTGTAAGCCATCCCACTTTAGCTAGGAGCGGGGAGGAGTGAAAATCTAACCCGGTGGCGTGTGTGGATTGTGGGGTGGCAGGATTGAGGGAGATGTCTCGGAGGGATAAACCGAGGTTTGGTTGAGGAGCTGTTTGTTCATCTGCTCATGAACTTCTTAAATGGGCACTTCCCCTATATGGCATAGAATAGAATAGAATAGAATAGAATATGGCATAGAGTAGCATAGAAAAGAACATTCTTCACTGTACCCAGCTCTTGAAAGAGAAATCACAGATCTGTACTGCTGCTGATCCACAAGGAATATGTAAATCTTCAGGGTTGTTTTTTTTTTAATATTCAACTTGAAAGCCAGTGATTGCTTGATAATTAAGAGATAAAGTGTTAGGATGATAATCTGCCACTTTATTAACTCTTTTTCTTTTACACTATTTTCTCCTGATTCTGAAACAACTGTCCATTTAGAGAAAATCCTGGGAGCCACATGTATGTGTGCATGTGTATGCATATGTATATGTGTATACACATATATACATATTTACACACTTATACAAGTATATGTATACATGTGTATATATTATATATTATATATATATGCATATATTATGTATACATGTGTATACATATGTATATATACAGCAGGTTACATAAAACTATTATACACACATATATACTGTATATATGTGTATACATAATAAATTTTACAGATTTGCTTAAAGTCAGCAGCTAAGAGACAAGCAAAATATAAACCTTAACCACAAGTCTGTCTGCTCTTTGCTTTTATGCTAATTCTGTCTCAATCTCTCTCATTCTGGAACTCCACTGCAGGGATTTAAATGACCTACATTCAAGGTCAAAGCCATTTTCAAGTTAGTCTTTTCAATTTATTTAGGTAAGATGAATTGCTATGCAAAAGATGATATTGTTGGGTGTTCAACTAAATAGCTGATTTCCTCAGTGTCACATACTTCATCTACTCTGTTAGAAGGCAGTATAGTGCATAACAGTTCATCATATATACTGTACTGTATTATATACAGTACTGTATATATATACTGTATATATATATATACTATACAGTATATATACGGTACTGTAATATATACTGTACTATAGTGTATTAGATACAGCACTGAGTATAATATTGCAAGGTTCCTCCTTGTCCATCTGAAAAACGTTTGAAAATACTCCACAGGAAAACAGGTGACCTGCCGCAGAAGTAATCTTGAGCTCCTCCATTGCTGATCCTCAACATCCTCCAATAAACAAACACCTCCTCAATCTCCAGAGCTCTAAACTGGACAGCTTGCTCTCCATTCTCTCCACCATCAGTATAATTCCCAGAGAGGGAGATTTCTGTCCCGTCACTCACAGGATTATTGTGAGGACCAAATGTAGTCGTATAAAATGATACTTTCAAAACTATAAATAATGTATTGCGGTGGTAGGTCTTGTCTTTTCTTGTGCCTTAGGCTCGAACCTGTGATTCTTCTCGTTAGAAAATCAGCTGGGTCACGTGGTAGGTGGTGAATATTTGTAATCTGTTTCCCACTAACAAATATTCCCTAGTTTTCCATGAATTTCAAGGCAAGATAGCCTAAGAAAGGATATCATCAAGAATAAATATGGCAAGATTTTTTTAATCAACATTTTATCTTTGACACATGGTCAGAGTTATATGAAATAGAATCACTTTGAGCTTTGGAGGGATTACAGAAAATTCTGGGGCACTGTTGGTATTATATAACTAACAATCATTTAATGAATATTGGCTGGAAAACAGCCCCCAAATTTACATATCAATACTAACTAGAGAAAATAACAAAGTAATTAAAAGTCAGTGTTTGGGGAACACAGCAACCCAGTTTCAAGTCCCACTTGTGTAAGTGCTGAGTGACCTTGGGACAGCTGCTTCACAATCTTGGGTTTCTGGTTTTTGTTGTTTGATTTTTTTTTTCCTTGCTAATTGATTTTTTAAAGTCAAAAGCACAGTGCTGTTAGAGTGTTCAGTGAGGTAGTATAATCAAGTGTTTAGTTCTTAGACTCAGAGTGACTAATGGCAAAATTAATGACTGTTATCACTGCAAATTTCAATATCCATTTGATAATTCTATCAGTAAAAAAATATTTTTATAGCAGCACTGCAAAGTAATTTGCAATGGTTATGCATCCACCTAAAGTATCCACGGACTGTGAGCAATTAAAAAGCACTAAAGCATAAGAAGTGTATGTGTGTGTTTGTGTGTGTGTGTGTGTGTGTGTCTTGAAATCCTTAGAGAAAAAAAGGAATAAAACTTGCTGAGCAGCCACTAAGTTCTAAACATATATGTATGTATATACATACATATATATGTATATATATATAGACAGAGAGAGAGAGAGAGATGGATCTATATATAATCATTGTCTCACTGAATTATTTGAACAACACTATTTCACTTTCCCTGAACTCTCACTTGATAGGCAACCGGAAGTCAGAAAGATAAATTATCTATTCCTGTACAAATGGCAGCTGATGAGGCTGACCCTAAACTTGGAACTTCCTGGAAGTAACATGACAAACCCCATTGCCTACAAGTGAGAGAGTGTGGAAAGCCACGAGGACGACCTTTTAAGACATGAAGAAGCCATCAGCCTGTTGCATTCTAGATTCTTCTTTTGAAAATTAGCTTATAAAAGATAACTCTTGTTAGTTTGTTTTTCCTTTTTTTCGTATTCTAAGTACTGGAGATCTACTCAGGCACATATAAAGCTCAGAGTAATGTGCTAAGTTCGGGCTAAAAAGAATAGAAATATGTGTGCTAGATAAATGTTAGAAGGCTAAAGGTCTAGGAAAGTTGTATTTGTGATCTGATTGAACTTAAACACTGGAAACATATAACGTGTTACACAGAAATACTTGGCCCAGCTGAGTTTATACATGTATAGTTCTGTTCCCAAAAGGGCAGGAGTCGATTGAGATATACAGTCATTGGAAATGTTAAGAGCAATGTTTTTGATATATAAAACATTTAAAAATGCCTCGGACAATTCCCAAGTAGAAAGGGTAGCATTTGTTGGCAAGAGAAGGAGAAAAGATAGCACCTAAAAGAATCTTTTTCACTCAAGTGATGGCCTTACTCATCAAAAATAAAAGAAAGCAAAACACATTCAAAACTTACCCATGTGTCCTGATTTAGATTTAATTTCCTCCTAAGTTAATGGGATACAACACACACACACACACACACACACACACACACGAGAATCTTACCAAAAGATCAGGCTCTGGGGATCTCAATACTTATTCATCTTGATATCCATTATAAAGAGAAATGAGTTTGAAATGAACTTTTCTTTTGCTCTAGAACTAGACGCGGTCTGTGTCTGTAACGAGGCTGCTGTCAGGGACAGTGCGCAGAGCTGGAAGCTCTGTCCTGTTTGAGATAAGTAACTTTTCAGGATACTGGTGGTGGCATCTGATTCTCCACGTGTGGCACATCTGGAGGGATGCCTGTCACGTGCTCTCCTTCAGACCACAGTGTCTTCAGCACAGCAGGGCTATCACTGGCACTTGTAGAGTAAACCTTGGTCATCGTGTCTTTCGCGGGTGAACATGTGATTATTACGTTTCAAGGAATGGCGTAGATGTTGTCATCGCAGTGGGATGGTGTGGAGGTAATTACAAGTATCAGCCCCAGGCACCAACTCTGGGGTTAAGTGCCTGTGTCCTGTCCTCACGCCCCACCGCCCCCCTCAGAGCTTCTGGCCCTCAGGCTACTTAGTGTAGTGTTCCTGTGGTTTCACGTTTATGAAAGTAACATGATAGTATTTATAACAGGTAGGGCAGTGTTAGGGTTAAGTGACAGAATATAGGTTAATTATATTGAGCCGTGCCCAGTGTAAAAGCACACTGCAACTAGCCTCCATGATTTTTATCATTTTCCCAATATCAAGCTCCAGAATTTGCCCCAATGAGAAGAGCGGTCTGTGTTCAATTTGACATTGCATTTTGCTCCTAGTATATAGCATCACAGTAGTTTCAAATAAAAACGGATTGAATGAATAAATATAGTGAAATACTTTCGTCAATCTGGTAAGTACAATTGAGATAGGATACTGGATCAAATATAAACTGTATCAAATGTAAACTCTGAAACACAACACCAAGAGGGCAGTTTTCCCATTAGAGAAAGGTTGCCAACTTTGGTGGTGGGGGCGGGGGAGGGGGGCGGAGGATGGGAAGGGGAAACAAAGGAGGAGGCTACAATGCTTGATAAGAAATGTACTCATTATCTTGCCCATGTAATTGTAACCTCTCTGTACAGTATTTTCACAATAAAAAATGTTTATAATTTTTAAAAAAGAGAAAGGTTGCTTGCCCTGTAAATAATTCTTCATCAGATTACTTGAATGATTTGGGTCACTTAAAAGGTTTTCATAGGATAACATGCATCTTCGTAATTCTTCAGTGGTGTATGTGTTAGGTAAAGCGGGACAGCCTTCTGTGGTCAGGGTGAGTCATGAGCTCTCCCTCTTTAAGGAAACATGAGGGCTTTGGTTCTGTTTTTGTTTAGAAACAGAAATTTTATATGAGGAGGGATGTACTTTATGGCTGTCTTCTGAGAGTCTTTTCAAAGGGTACTGATAGATGAGCTATTCCCAGTGTATTTGTTTGAATGTCTTTTAAACCTGCTCCCCCTACACAAAAGCAAAAATACTTAAAAATCAGATCAAATGTCATCAATGCAGTCCATCCACACTCTCTGAAATGGCTACATAGATAGATAGAGACAGAGAGAGAGAGAGAGAGAGACAGAGAGACAGAATGATTTTAACTACCAAAACAGTATTGTCCAAAGTATAATAGGAATGACAACAATTCTTGGACCCTTGCCTTCAGAGTAACGTCAGAGCAAAATCCAAGAGATCGCTTCCACCTCCTTGACATATGGCACACGTGGTGCTCAGTGCCCTCTAGACCCTCGCTGCACGACACTTACCAAAGACAGTCCTCGCTGGCACCGACTCTCGGTTGAGCCAGAAGGAGACTTGTGAGAGGATGACCGTCATGATGCACGGCAAGTAGGTTTGAATCACAAAATAGCCAATCTTCCTCTTCAAGTGGAAGTGAGTCGTCATAACAACATACTCTCCTGGAGGGTGGGACAGATGGAAAGTTGAACAGTTTGAACTTGGAAAGCAAATGGTTTCTGAGGTTTTCCATTTGCAGCACAGTCCCTTCTCTATGTGACATCCCGTCACTGGAGATAAAGACTTTTGAACGAGAGAGAAAAGAAGCACTTTTATTATACATTCAAATCACTATGAGCATGAAATTGAGTTTCCAGAAACCTCGCAGATACTCAAACCCCCTCACGTTGCTAGACGAGATGTCTAGGGGAAAAATCTGATCGTCTGTTTGCAGATTGGCTGTAAGGACTTAATGTGCCAGATTTGGTTACATATATTAATATATACATAGAATAGAACCAAGCATTGGTGGCTCACGCCTGTAATCCTGCACTCTGAGGATCGAGGTTTGAAGCCAGCTCAGGCAGAAAAGTCCATGAGACTCTAATCTCCAATAAACCACTCAAAACTAGCCGAAGTGGCGCTATGGCTCACGTGGTAGAGCTGAAGGACAGTACCCAGACTCTGAGTTCAAGCCCCATTACCAGCACCAAAAAATAAAAAATCCAAAAGAGCAGACATGAGGATGAACACGCAGAACTGGCTCGGGGTGTGTGTTGCAGGTGCTTTCGTAGGCAAGTCAGGACAGGCACATTTTAGTTCGAATACTTTTTTGGACCTAGAGTGAGTAATTTAGATGGCCTGAAATCCAAAGCGAGGAGCAGACTGAACCCGTGCTTCCAAGTTTCCTTCCCCAGAGCATCCAAGCAGCATGAGTTCTTCGACTCCCACCTAGATTTACAAACCATTTCTTAAGTTGCCAGAAAAAAAAAAATCTGTTAGTATACTGGATGTATTTCTTTTCTCAGTACTGGGGGTCGAACCCAAAGCTTCACACCCTCCAGGGGAGCGACCTGCCACTGAGCTCCGTCACCAGGCCTGTGATGGCTCTCCATCCAGCACCCCCTGCCCAGCCTGGCAGCCTCAGCGCCCCCACGGTCTTTCTCTGCTTCAGACCCTGGCTTTATTTAGAGGCCAGGAACAGCAGACACACCACCCAAACTGCAAGAATGGTTTGTGTTTCTTCATGTTACATTTTTTTTCCAATTACAAATCCTAGAACTTCTTGTCCTGAGTCACCGAGAAGATAAGCTTAGCTCTCTGTGGGTGGAGAGAAGAGAAGTAGATGTGTTCTGCATTAGGAAGCTTCATTCTATTTACAAGGGTTTTTTTCCCCTCATTTTTTCTCCTTTGAACTTCCCCCTGTATAGTTTACACCTTTGTACAGACCTCTGGACACCTGACTTCAGCCCCTATAAGATGACTCCCACTACTTAGCACCCCCTTGATCCCCATAAACAGAGCCTCTTGACAAATCTCACTTCTGTAGCTAGGTGCTAGTGGCTCATGCCTGTAATCCTAGCCACTCAGAAGACTGAGATCAGAAGCTCTTGATTTGAAGCCAGCCAGGGTAGAAAAGCCTGAGAAACTCCATCTCCTAATTAACTAGCAAAAATACCAGGCTGGAGGTGGTGATCCAGTGTTAGAGGACCAGCCTTGATCAGACAGACAGGGCCGGCTCTGCAAAGAGCAGAGTTAAATCTATAGCACCAACCCAAAGGAGAAAAATAACAGAGAAAAGGAAAGAAAAGCAGCCATCTGGCAGCTGGTTGCTCACGTGGCACAGCCTTGAGTAACGCGTGCCCTCCACTCCCCTGTTCTCCTCACTCTTCTTCCACATTGGTAAATGTATTGGCAGAAGAAATGCATTGACTGTTTACAGGAGAGAATCATCCATGCATTCATTCCTGCTCTCTCAGTAGTAATGATTATTAATGACAACACCTGCTATTTTCCCAGCGTCTCCTAAATTCTTTCAGCTGTTGTTTATATGTACCATAGCGTCTCGTATGTTTTATTTCAGTTATCTGTATGTTTATGCCCATCCTACCAAACTGAAAGAGAGAAGCAGTTCTTCAGATACAGCGTGACCCCACACGTCCTCTGAAGCCACACCTGTCTGTGATGAAATGGAAACTTAAGGTCACACAAAACGAAATCCATGACTATCTGCATTTGAAGAATAAGCCAAACGCTAGCTAATTAATTTTCTATATTGTCTGTATGCCTTTGGTGATGCCTTAAAGGTCAAATAAAAGAGAAAGGAGTGATCCAAAGATGACAACAGAATTCAAAAAGCCAGTCTTCCCGAAGCTCAGCTAGAATACATTCCTGTGAGGACAAACCCCTCCTGGCTCTCAGCACCACAGGGTGCGCGTTGTTATTCCTGACCAGTCGTTCCGGGTGCCCAGCAAAATGTCACCATCTCAAAGCAAAAAAAAATCCATCGTTCCTATAATGCCAGGAAGATGAGCACCTACACAGGTCTAATTATTGTTTGTTGTGTGTGGTGCGGCATTTTTTTGCTGAGAATCTGAAAAGAAGAGGGTGTTTTAGAGATCTAAGGAGCCACTATGTTTGTTTTATAAACAAGTTACTTCCCTTACAGATTGTGGAAAGCATAGGAGGATTCGTAATATTTGGAAACATCTCCTTAAATTAAGTGAAATTTAAGGAGGGTTGGCACTAAAATTTTAAGTGAGGGAAAGAAAGGACAGCAACGTCTGAGTCAAGTTGTAATAATTTAAAAATAAAACGAAAACACAACAACAAAATTGGATTGAGAGTCTAGACACCAAATGCTTATGCTCTAAGCATGTGAAATGCTTTTTCTCTAATTCAACAGTCTTGAAGACTTGCTATTCAAATATCCTGCTACATATCATCGAGCCCTAGGGGAACTGGGTAAATTAGATGTAACAATATTTCTGATCTATTACAATATAAAATAAATGAGAGTAGAAGAATGGAAAAAGGGATGTAATGTGGCAAAATCTGCCAGTAATGTGGGGGTAGAGCTGCCTCATAATATTCACTTTCCCAAATGTTAGTTACTAGAAGATAAATAATTCAACTGATTTTGCTTTGCTGATTTGTCCAATTAATAGGAAAGTATTTAGCTGAACTATTTTCCAGGATGCTTTGAGGAAAATGTGAAAGTAATTTTTTTTTAAAAATCTGGTTCCCATCTTACTCAGGTTACTAATTAAAAGATAGAACAACGGATATATACACTCTGACCAGCTCAGGAAATCAACCACTCAGCCACTTAATAAAGTGTTATTGTATGCTGAATCCACAGATGCTATAATATTCCTTCCAAGTTGTTTAAATTCAGTATTTCCTACAGATAAGACCGTTTGAAACGAAGTGCTGTATTAACGTATTTCAGACATCGGTGGTAGTGTTTCAGGAGCAGTGGTAGGCCACTTAACCTTGAGCTACTTCCTGATTTGAAATAGAAAAGAATTGACCAGGTAACCAGAGAGCACCTTTTCTCTTTCTCTCTTTTTTCTTTTTAGGTCTCAGACGCATTCTATGTTTATAATTAGTTTTGTAGAAATCGTGTACTGGGCTTTATAAATGAGTGCCTCTGACTCTTTGAGGAGTGTTGATGATCACTGAGGCTCTGTGGTCAAAAGGAGTCAGTTACTTTCCTCAGTACTTTGACCTTAGCAAGGTCAACCTTAATCATATCATCCAGAAAAGCAGGGGTATCTGAGAAAAGAGGACCCATAGTTTCTTAGTCTTCTGTTCTGAGGAATGATGAAAGTCACTCCGAAGGTGCATCTTCTCTCCCCAACTAACCTAGATCAGCTTTAACTTGGCAAATATGAAGAACTTGGGTCACCACTGCATCTGTTTAAACACTGCTTGTGCATCCAGTCTCGTCGGCTTTTCAACACGCTTGTGATTTCTATGCCTAACGCTAATTTCATTTGCTTTACTTTTCTGCCTAAGTCATTGCGTGTGATCTGTGGTCACCATGGTGACTTTGTCAGGGATTCTCCTTAAAGAAATGCTTAGTGAGCGTCACAGGATGGGAGGGGTCTGGGGGTCTCACCTCATCCTCCTCCACAGCAACACGAAGTTCCCTGGCCCCAGCCCCACCATCACTAATAGAAACATCTGATATCCATTCCAGAGTGTTCACACACCAGAAACCCCTAAGCAACAGATACACGTTTTCCCACTTGAATTTCACAGCAGTTTATGAGTTAGATATACGGGAAGAGGTGAAGAGAAAAATGAACACATTTCCGAAACTCACAGAATCCATAAGAGATATAGCCAGCATTTGGATCCTGGCGGTGGTACACTTGGAGAGGACACATGTTTCAAAGTCCTGTCTAGCAGTCATGTATGCTGTGTAACAAACAGCACTCACTCTACAGCCCCACAGCCCTAGATCTAATTCTACCTTTCCTTCTTTGTATCCGTGTGACCTTGAAACTGACCAAACATCCTTGGGATACAGACAGATATTCAGCCTATAAAATGAGGATAATGATAATTTTACAATTCTAGAACTACTCTGTGAAGGTAGTAGAATAGAAGAATGCCAATAATACTAGTTCCTTGCCTCACTCACTTCCTGCCAGAAGGGCCAGTGTCTTCCATCTCTCTTATCTGGGTGAAGTCACTGTGTTTTACACAGAAAATGATCAAATGGCAGAAGAAACAAGTTGCTAAGTGGATGAGTAATTGAGAATCGGGTTGATTTGGAAACCTGGTGAGAATTCACCACTCTGCCGTTTCCATCCTGGTTTTCCTCCTGTTCCATAAGATCCCATCAAGCTCATTTTTAGCTATGGGAGGAGGGCGTGCCTCTTCAGTGTGTGCACTCTGGATTTGTAAAACCCAAAGATGGTGCTAGGCTCCTCATCCCTTCCCCCCTGACGGCCTCATCCCTCCCCCCTGACGGCCTCATCCCTTTCCCCCTGACGGCCTGGAAATAGCAGCCGTGTTGGCGCTGATGCGGGTCAAGGGACCGCGCGATTCTGTGTTCACCGCGTGTTGATGGTGGCAAGTAATACTGCTGTCCCTGGGAGAAGTTCAGGTGAACACAGACGCCTTTTATCTAACCATTTTCATGGGCTCTCTTCCTCCATTATTCTCTAGACTTCTGGAAGAAACAGTGAGGTATTTTCTACCTACAAAGTAGGTAGTTTGAATCCTTCGGAAGCAATAGGTGAAGTACGTCTCAAGTTGTTTACAGACATGGGAGTGAGGGGCCATGGAGGGCTATGGTGACGTGGTCAAGGTTCTCAGGACTGGAACTGGAGGGAAGGCCTTCCTCCTCCCAGCCTTCCCGATTGTTCTACCTATTGCGCGCTGCCGCTGCTGGTCTCGTGGTTCCTTGGCCTCACCCTCCAGCCTCCACCCTGATACCAATGCATGGAAACCTGCTGCATCTGATACTCTGTCCCCCAGCACATGCAGACGGGAAAAGTGAAAAGCCAGCTCCTGAAGCAGGCCTCCTTCAATTACCTAGGTTATCTCCAGATGTTCATTAACAGGGCCTCTGGGGTCCCCACTGCCACGGGAAATCACAGGGATACTGAAGACAGGCATGGCCCCTGACCTCGCCCGAAGGGTTAATCACAGCACTTGCCACCCATTTCCATAATTGCAGTCTATGTGCTGTCTGCTCGCAGAGTCCACATTCCGAGAGAGCAAGGTCTGTGCCTTCTCTAGCATTGATTCTCTAGGGCCTGTCATCATATCCAGCTTATAATAGCATCCATGTTTAAGAAATAAACACTGCTTATTTTAGTATCTGTTACAACACAATAGACTGTAAGAAAGACAAATGTGTAACCTTTTCCACCTTGGGGTATTTTCATAGCTCTGTATGCCATTTCAGGTAGCCACTATGGAACACTCTGCATCATTTTATACCATCCCTTCCTTCCCTCCCTCCCAGTCCCGCTCCGTCCCTTCCTTCCTACTTGTGTTTCTTCCTCTGCTGGGGATCAAACCCAAAGCCTGGCACATGAACCAACTTCTCTACTACTGAGCCAGGTGCCTGGCTACAAGCTCATCTTTAATGCAACAGTGTTTCCCATTTTCAGAACCAAGAGATAGGAATATTTTTGAACTTCTAAGATAACTGGGGGTTCTTAAAGCAGTACTTACTCAACAATCATGGTAAGAGATAATGAAAAAAACAATGGAATGTGTAGCAATTGTGCACGTCCCAAGATAAAAATCTAATATTTAAAATAACTTTCATGAGAATATTAATATCACTATCCTTAAACACTACTAAATTGTCTTTTTTAAACAAATCACAAATCAAAGTAAATGACATAAATTCCAGTTTTCTAAGACACCTGTGAAAATAATTTGTTGGCCCTTGAAAGTACTTCAGGAATTGAATGTTTTAAAATATTTACAGGGAATGGAAGTTTACCTAATTGTTAAAAAGTCAGCTTTTATTTATACTTATCAGGTCCTGTAATCAGATTTAAGACAGTTAGGATGTTGCTAACCTCATTGTTTGAAGGAACTTCAAAAATCCAGGCCCAGCTTTTTTTTTTTTTTTTTTTGGATCAGGCTTTGAGCTTGAACTCAGGGCCTGGGCGCTGTCCCTGAACAATTTTGCTCAAGGCTAGTGCTCTAGCACTTTGAGCCACAGCTCCAGTTTCAGTTTTTGACTGGTTAAGTGGAAATAAGAGTCTCGTGGGAACTTTCCTGTCTGGGCAGGCTTTGAACCATGATCCTCAGATCCCAGCCTCCTGAGCAGTGAGGATGACAGGTGTGAACCACCAGGACCCTGCTTAGGTTCAGCTTTTTAATAGTATCTAATGCAACTAGAGGATATCACAAGGACATCAATGACCCCTATCAGAGAGGGTGGCACTGTCACTGTTTGACCTGGGTGACCAGCGTTGTGGCTACATCTCCAATGGCTTTAGCCCGAGGAGCTCCATGGGTAGACGCATAAATGGATTTGTACAGCAGCTGATGTTTTAATGTCTGACTGTACCAATCATTGTGAAAGGCTCGCCAAGATTCATTAGTTCATGACAATAATGGGGGGATCTGGAAGAGATTCCTACAACAGTTATGAAAGGCAAATGACACTTACCTGTGCTTGACTGAACAATGCCAGAGTCTACGGTCTGTCCAAGAAGGTCATACTGGTTTAAGCGGGACCCATCTTCTGCCACCACCACGGATCGAGCCGGCTCTCTCGTCCACTCGTAGACCACTTCTGCTCTTGTATAAGCATCTAAAAGGAGAGGATGGGCACTATCAATGCATTTTCGCCTCATTGGTTCTTCTAACTGGTTAGTGTGTTTTATCAGCTTCCTATTTGCAATCTCCTGCTTTCAGGGCACAGGCTAGGAGAGGAACACCTGTGCTCATTCTCTTGGGAATACCAAAACACTTGTTTCTCCTTTCAGCCATTTGCTCATTTGCCCAACAGATGATTGTTAAGTATCTACGATGGACCCAGTTCTGTGCTAGGCATACAGTAATGCACGAAAACAAGGTTGCTGGTCTTAGAGGATATACACATTGTAGGAGGAGGGATACAAACAGAGACGCAGATAACTGCATGATTTGATATAATGCTAAATACAATAAAACCATACACACCTAGGGAAAGGGTCAGAGACTGACTGGGGAACCATTTCAAGTAAGGTGATTGACATGGGGGGAGGGGCCTCACAAGAGCCGATGTTGATACAAGTGTCTGATCAGCATGAGAAACTGAGGCAGGAAGAATTGATGGGGAAGAGCTTAGGGAAAGGGCGTTGTGAGGGACAGGTGTTCATTAACTGTTTCATTACATGGCAGATAACTTTTTAAAAGGAAAGCAAATGTTTCTTCTCTTGTAAGAAAAAGCCAGTGCATTAGAGGAAAACCTTTTCAGATTGAAAGGCAGGAGAGAGAAAAGAACAAGGTCGGTAGCTTGGATCCACAGTACATCAAGCCAGAAGCAAGTTAAGATCAATGTGAAAAGTAATTCTAGAAATATTGTTGCAGAGCCGAGTCTGCCCCTTGTTTCTCGGTGATGCTTTTCATGGTGGTGATGACGGTAGAACTCTCTTCCTCTGCCATTGTCATCTATGTCACCTTCAGTCTAGCCACGTCCTGTGAGGGGTTTGGTCGTAGGTCTGATGTCCATGAAGACCGGAGTGGGGCAGTAACAGAACAGCAACAGGGAGGAGGAGAAGTCCTAGACTTGGGATCCCCAGTTATAGAACCTGTGCTGCCGAGCGCCCGTGGCTCACGCCTGTCACCCTAGCTACTCAGGAGGCTGAGATCTGAGGATCGCAGTTCAAAGCCAGCCCGGGCAGGAAAGTCCATGAGACTCTTATCTCCAATAAAAAAAAAAAACACTAGGAAAAAACCAGAAGTGGCGCTGTGGCTCAAGTGGTAGAGCGCTCGCCTTGAGCTGAAGAGCTGAGGGACAGCGCCCAGGCCCAGAGTTCAAGCCCCACAACTGACAAAAAAAAAAAAAAAGAACCTGTGCTTCCCATAAGTGGAAATACTACTTGCTCTTCTCTGGTCAAATACAAAGGGATATTGAAGTAATAAGGAATATTACAGTAGAGAAAATAAGCTATTTCCAGGGCATGAGGGCATGAAAGCCAAAGTTGGCCAAAGCTCCACTCATTGGCCAGTTCTTTCCTTAGTGGACACAGTCCCCAGGGCCTGAGGATATTTTAATCCATTTTAAATGGGAAAATAAAGCGGATACATTCTAACTGTATTTTTTTTTGGTCTTTTCTTTTTTGGTACTGGGGATCGAACCCAGGATGTTGCACTTGCTAGGCAAGCGCTTTGCCACTGAGCTACATCCCAGCCCCAAAGCGGATACATTCTAATCTGGACTATATTCCTGTTTATTCTGACATAATTATTGCATATAACTTGAATTTTGTTTTGGAGGAATGGCTCTTCATGGCTTTCCCCCCACCGTTCCCAGAGACCAGGCGTGGGGGCTGTGTCCAGATCCGTCTTCATCTAAACTAGAATACTATGAAATGGAAGCTCACGGTTGCTTTTTCACTGGAAGATGAAGCTGCCTGGAAAATAACGTTATTTCATTTCTGAGACAGGGATTTTTATTCAAGAGATCTCTTCTTCAAGTTGGTGTGAGAGAACAGCGTCACCAGTGCTCTGTGTTTTTCTGTGGGAATCCTCTCTGCTCCGACATCATATATAGATCAGTTGATAAGCAGATATCTCGAACACAAATTTTTCCAAGGAGTCTGAAAGAATATAATTTAGTAGTTCCTGAGAGAGATGAAGGTGACAAACGGACACTTTGGAATGTGTTCGTATTGACTCTTCAACTCTTTCGCTGTTGCCTTTATTGGCCTAAGGAGTGAAATGTGTCAGCTTTTGCATATCATGTGAGAAGAGTATAAACTAGGATCTTTTAAGTCTCTCAGAGGAGCACAGAACATACTAGTTTGAGAAAGACTGCATTATTACGGACTTCAAAATCCCTACATGTAGCCAAAACCTTTATTTTTTTTCTAATTGAATTCTTAAGAAGACACACTGAGTAGAAGAAACTCAGTATGGACTGACTTCAGTTTACACAGTGTCCTCACCTTTCAGAGATGGTAGACTGAGGCACAGAGCACTGAATGACTCGTGACACATCCCTGTTTAGAGGGAAAACTGGGGTAACAATGGGGTAACGTGTCATGCATTCTACTCCACTGTCGTTAGTAAGCTTTTCGAGGCAGACACTGTGTATTCGGTGCTCATAAGCCAGGCAAGTATAGTCGGTGTTCAGGGCGTTAGCGATGAAGGCAGTCTACAAATGGATTAGCTGTTAGCGGCCATGGCCAGAACCAACTGTAGAAAGCCACGGAGCCTGGCAGCCCTGGTTTCTCATTCCGCAGAGCTGTGGCACTCTTCACATGCAGGTGCTCACGACACCCGCCACAAAGCAGCTGTGACAACACATTGGAGGTGCCGGTCCCTTCTTACTAGATAAATCTCCCAGGCAAAGAATGCGCTCAGATGGCCAACGCAGATGATTTGCAGTAGAGACGTCATAACCTTAAGGTCTAAGACTAATAGATCCTACTGATTCCTCAGATTCCAGTATCTAGAAATATTTCCTATGGAAATTTACTTAAGAGGAGATGTCGTCGTTTTCTTATTTCAGTTTTACTGGGGTTTGAACTCAGGGCCTTCTGCTTGCTAGGCAGCCTAAGCCACACCCCAGTCCCTTTTGCCTTTACTATTTTTCAAGCGAGGTCTCATGTTTCAACATGGGTCACTCTGAACTAATTTATGCTTTCATCTGTGCTTCCTGTAAAAGTAGGATGACAGGGATGCACCGCCGTGCTTGGCTTAGATGGGTTCTCTCTAACTTTTGGCCTGATTTTGAACCGCAACTCTCTTGAGTAGCTGGAATTACAGGCATGAGCCACCATGCTGGGCTGAGATGTCTTAAGCCTAAGGAAAGGAAGATATAATTTAAATAGTCTAAAACTACTTAGTCATGGATTTCGAACTCTGTTTCCCAGTCGCATTACCTAAGGAAACATGATGGAGATACAATGATCTGGCCAGGGTTACTCCAGGACTTGGTGGTGGTACAATACTGGAATGGTAGCTTGAGTATTGGAATAGCAGAGTGTAATTGGTATTATCGCTTCTCTATTGTCGGCCTCCGATTTCCCATCTGCAGGAGGCAGCTGAGCTAAATCATGGCTGAAGCTATGTATTTGCCAGAATTCATCTAAGTTTCTATTCATTCTCTCTTTTGTCTACAAGGCACCATGCCTCATAACCGGTCAGATAAGAAGCAGACAATTACGAAGAGCTTCCAAACCCGACATTTGCCTGGATCTTAATATCAGAATCCAGCACCCGAACCTCTCCTTTTTTCCTTATTTAGTCTTTATTGGCAGTACATTCTGGGCTTTGGACTCAGGACTTTGTGACAGTCAGGCAGAGGCTCTACCACCTGAATCATGCCACCAGCTCTTCTTTGCTCCACTCACTTCTCAGGCAGGATCTGGTGTTGCTCTGGGGCTCCTCCTGTCTGGGCCCCCTGGGCAGATGGAACTACCGGCATCCTTCACCAGCTCCTTCCTGGGCTGACCCTCAACTGTGGTTGTCTTGCTCTCTGCTTCCCTGGGTCTGATCCTGGGGGAGGGGGCACGCGTGGAAAGGAGCCCCTCTCTTGACTGTCCACGGGAAAGCGTTCTCTCCCTTCCTGAGCCCTTCTGGTGCATCCTCCTTGCTGACATTTTAGCAAGGTCTTTGCTCCAGAAACCAAGTCCCACCAATTT
The DNA here is from genome assembly GCF_000151885.1 of Dipodomys ordii. Taxonomy (NCBI): domain Eukaryota; kingdom Metazoa; phylum Chordata; class Mammalia; order Rodentia; family Heteromyidae; genus Dipodomys; species Dipodomys ordii. The sequence continues at coordinate 5,343,759 of NW_012267328.1, forward strand.
GCATTTGGCTGAACAGGCTAATCCCGCCACAGTGGAGCAAGGGTTGGGCATGGAGGCCGAGCTCCCCTCCTCTCTCCAGGCCAGATCTGCAGGGAAAGCCACCCACAGCCCAAGGCCAAGTTTCTTAGCTGGATTTGCCCACACCTCACACCCCTCTTCTCCACAGCCTGATCCCTGAAGACGTATCTGCAGCCCCGATGAGTATGATCTGCCTTTGTACAATCAGCAGGTAGTGCCAGAAATCGTTGCATTGACCTCTGCATTAGGAAATGCGTTCCGTGGGCCCTGCTCTCACAAAAGTGGCATGCGTCAGAAACTAAATGCACTAACCGATGAATAAAAGTAATAACACTTTGAGAAGCAGCCTGAAATAAATGTGCTCTTGAATCAAGCAGGCTGAGATTGATAGGACTGTTGCCAAATGTCTATGACACAGCCAAAGAAGGCCCTGGGGATATTTATGTTTAGATAAGAATGGTGGTAGGCCTGTCAAGTGTCAAGGGTAGAGTTAATGCTGGCAGAGCAAAGATCCCGTGCAAAGGCACTGAGGCCGATAGCTGCTTAGGTGCTTTTCTTTACCTCTAGTTTTCCTGTGTGATTCACTATTTGTTTTCCACGCACAATCCATTTCTTTCTTCCTAAAATTATCTCTAAAATAATTCAGGTTGCAAATGTACCCAGATAAAAATATTTTCTTCCCAACCTCCTTCTCAAATAACTTTGGCAACATGACACACATTTAATTAATAGGATATGAGGAGAAGCCTGTTAGGATTTTCGCATGAGCTTTTCTCTTTTTTGATAAAGGTACTCGTTTCTTTTTCACCCATGGTTCATCCTCTTGAAAATGAGGGGCCATGGCTGGCGTTTCAGCAGTCAAAACGAGCAGCCCACCACCCATCACTTCCCTCCATCCACCTTGTATGAAAATATAAACTACATATAAGCTATGAAACGTGTATCAAATGTTAACAGCTATTCTTACTAGTGAAACAAATCCTAGCAAATGCAGACATGTCATTGCCCAAATCAGCTCCTCTTTTAGGACAGGCACATTCTTCACGATTGTACCAGTGCGTCAGAGAAACTCTTCTGTGTCACCTTCCTGAGGCACTCAAACACATGCCATTTAATAGTTGATATTTCTCCGAAATATCAGCATAAACTCCCCTGCAGGAAAGGGAGCCAGTGTCCGGGGGACACGAGTGACCCCGGATGCGAGCGCGTTTGTCCTGGGCCGCGGCCTGGACGGGGTGTCTGCGTGCGGAGGCCGCGCTGCCTTCCTCCCCGGGGGAGACCAGGGCCGCAGACGGCGCGCGGACCCGACCGGTGGGGGACCGCCAGAGGCAGCGGCGTTCCCCTGACTCCCCGGGGAATCCCGAGGATCTAGAACTTTCTAACAAGAACCTCCACTATGGAGGGCCCTTTCTCTCCTGTCCTGTGCTGCTTCCGAGGACGTTTCATGTGGCACTCGGGTTAGGTCACTTCAGACCCAACCCGTCAGCCAGGAGGGGTGAGCGGGAACTCAGACAAACAGAGACCCGGTCATGGCGGCCCCAGGGCCTGCGTGCGCCCTGCCAGTGGTTGCTCGTGACGGACGCTGAGCTCCAAGGGCTGCTGCCTCCCCTCAGCAAGCCGGCGCCCAGCGCCCAGCGCCCAGGGGCCAGGCCCGAGGACCCGAGGACCCAGGAGCGCCCAGGGGCCAGGCCCGAAGACCCGAGGAGCGCCCAGGGGCCAGGGGCCAGGCCCGA
>NW_012267328.1:5345922-5366764 GCF_000151885.1 Dipodomys ordii
GGCAGAGGGCACTCACAGCTCCCGAACTTGAGCGGGCAGGCGTGGGCGTCCATGGGGAAGTCCTCCAGGTGCATGGGGCACTCGGCTCGCACGGTCAGCCTAGGGCAGGACACACACGGGTTAGAAGTCCTCGGAGGCGAACCCGCGGCTGGCGGCCACCTCCGGGCTGAGGCCTGTCCCCAGGGGCGTCGAGGCGGGGCGCGCGTGCGGGCGGAGGCGTGGGGGAGAGGCCCGCCCCGCGAGGCCCTGCGGAGGCCATCTGTTCGTGGTGCGTGCGCATGCGCGTGCGCGCCTGAACCCTGGGCCTTGCGCGCTGTCCCCAGCTCTTCGGCTCCGGCGAGCGCTCTATGCCAGAGCCACCTCCCCAGCCGCGGTCACGGCTTTGAAAAGAGAAGCATTCAGAAAGTGTTTCACGCAACGTGTCTGATCTCACATGACTACAAAGCAATTTGTATCATCTTCTCCATAGCACCTGTAGGTTCCAGCCTCGGCCCTGGGTGCAGGCCACGCCCCCACGGCCCAGGCCACGCCCTCCCCTTGGTACAGGCCACGCCCCTGGTGCAGGCCACGCCCCTGCCGTGCATGGCCACACCCTCCCCTTGGTGCAGGCCACGCCCCCACGGCCCAGGCCACGCCCTCCCTTGGTGCAGGCCACGCCCCCACGGCCCAGGCCACGCCCTCCCTTGGTGCAGGCCACGCCCCTGCCGTGCATGGCCACGCCCTCCCCTTGGTGCAGGCCACGCCCCCTGGCGCACAGCCACGCCCCCCACCTCATGGTGTAGAGCAAGGTCCCGTCCTCGGTGATCCGCAGCAGCTTGTTGGGCATGGTCATGTTGTGCGCCACAGACTTCTTCCCGTTGTGGAAGAAGGTGTCCGGGGTCCAGATCTTACTGGCCATGAGGTTGTTCAGGCGGAGCACTGTCATGGGTCCTTTAAACTTCAGCCGCTCATCCTTCCAGCTTTGCCGGAAAAACACGTCTATTGTATACTCCTGGGCGGTTTGGGGAAACGGAAAAGAGGACACGGTGTCCTATCTTGCAAGGCCAGTAGCTTGCAGAGGGCAGCTGTCGTCATGCGGGAAGCAGAATAGAGGTTAGGTGGTATTTCCAGAAGGAAACTGCGGTGGCGTGGGCACACTGGCTCCTTCTTACAGACCTTTAGGGTGGGGTGTGGCTGAAGGGATAGAATGTCTGCCTAGGAATGGAGTTCAAAACCCCAGCACCACCCCAGGAAAGAAGTAACATGTAATCCCTGATATATTTCTTGAATTAAAAAAAATCCCCAATGTTCACCTTGTTGTGTATGTCAGATGAAGGTAACCTACCACACTGCAGCACTAGAAGACACAAAATGCAATGCAATGAAAAGAAAAGTCATGTTAGAAGGCAGCATGATCAAGAAAACCCTTCAATTAGGTAATCCCAGTCATAAAAGTAAAGCAGAGTGTTCTGTGGGGGCTCCGCCCGAAATTAACAACCAAATCCTAGGCAATCATAGTTTTAAAGTAGGTATAAAAAAAATCTCATCTCCTTTTTTGGCTAAGTAAACATTTTTTTCACCGATAATGTATATAGACTTCCAATCCTCCTACACAGAGAAGATTATGAAAATAAGATATCAATATCCACTGGTAATTAGGATCCCTTCCAGAGAACATGGGGGTTGTGGGGAAGAGGAGGGGAGGGGAAGAGAGAAGAGAGGAAGGAGAGAAGGGAAGGGGGGAGAAGGGTGAGGAGAGAGAGGAGGGGAAAGAAGAGGAGACACAAGAGAGCAAGAATGGAAAGAATTCAGAATGGGCCCATGTGTGCGTGTTTATGGGGTGTGTGTGTATGTGTGATTGTGTTAGATAAGTCCCATGAGAAATGTGTGAGCTTCATCATCATTCACAGCCATTTATTTGAATAAACACAGCATTCCTTATGGCAGGAGCCACAGACAGCACCTGCCAATCTGAAAATAACCAACGTGACTTCTTACCAGTGCCTAAGAATGAAAGAGTAGTACTCCTCCTTGGAATGCTTGTCTCCTGGCATTAAGTTTGGAACTCAGTGGTTTAGAATAAAGATGACCACATTCATTCATCTCCAAAGGCTCCAAACTGGAAGGAACACTAACTTGAAAACATCATGCCATGTGATTTGAATCCTCTAAACTCTGGTGCATCCAAAAGCAGCTGGTTTTGTGGGTTATTCTTAATCTTACACATACCCTCTGCAGGACAGAACTAGTGTCAAGTGTTCAGGCCTTGTGTGTATGAATTTCACTACCTGCCTCTTACCGGGGAATTAAGAAAGATTGGGTAAGGACTGAATGAAGCACTATCCTCTGGCTGAACTCCTTAACTTGTGGAGGAAACCACATTGTTTGTGGATAGTTTGCAACGTGCCAGGCATCATGCTCATTACTGAGATACCAAGAAACCACCTGACGCCATTCCATTGATGTAGGCCATGCAAGCTGCCTCATTTCTTAGGATTTTCTGTCTGGAGTTGGCAGGTGAAAGTCGCCATGATCCATGACCAGAATTTACACACGGCAAACATTTGCTAAGCATCATTAAATTCAGCAGAGAGAGAAACTATTTAGCCCTGAGTGCTGTCAGATGCACTCATGGTGGATGTGATGAGCTTGGAAGAGTATTTCCTTGGAGGAGAGAAGTGGGAGGTGGAGTAGGGACTGCACGGCCAAGGGACGGGGTGACCATTCTGGTCTGCCAGGGAAGCAGGTGGACGGATCTAGTCTGGACCCTGCATTTTCTCTTCCTCTGAACAAGAGCTAGATTTGTGGGAGATGATGTGTGACGCATTTTATCTGCTCTCCAACCGAGCCAGTCAGTCTGCTCCGAAGTACAGGAAAATGGCCACTTATAAATTAAGATTGCAAAGGTGTTCAAGCTGACCAGACCCCTACAGATCTAAACTATTGTCTCCTTTGTCTGCTTCTTCCAGGAATCTGGATTGCTAATAACATAGTTTGAATATAAAATAAGCTTAAAATAGATTTTTTATTATCAACTCTTTGGCAAAACATATCTCAAAGACAATGATTCCATTACAAAATTAGGACTTAATGAGAGTCCTAATAAATACAGGTTTAGTGTGTTGACATCAACCCGGTTTGACTCGGCTACTGGCGCACAATGAAATTCTCAAATTCATTTCAGACATTCTTTTTCTTTCTTCAAATGCTTCAGTAGCCTGTCTCTCTCCCTCTCTTCCTCTGTTCCTCTGTCTACACACACACACACACACACACACACACACAGAGAACAACACTATGAAGTAAATTTCTTTCTAATTTTCCCTCTGTTCAAAGCAGAAATAAAAGCTGAATAACATAATTGAGGGTCAGTCTCAGCCTAACCAAAAGTGTAAATACATATCTATATTATAGATATAGATAGAACTAGATATAGACATATATTTGGGGGGAGGGTCAGTTGTAGGGCTTAAACTCAGGGCTTGGGCTCTGTCCCTGAGCTTCTTTTGCTCAAGGGACAGCACCTCTTCTGGTTTTCTGGTGGTTCATTGGAGACAAGAGTGTCATGGACTTTCCTGCCCAGGCTGGCTTTGAACTGCAATCCTCGGATCTGAGCCTCCTGAGTAGCTAGGGTTACAGGTGTGAGCCACCAATGCTGGGCAAGAGGGTAATTATTTACCCCCCCCCCCATGCTGTGAAAACTGTCCTTGTGTGACCGCCTTAGCAATTAGGTGGCCCTTGGTGGCCCTGGCCAGAGCATGACCTTGCCCCAGGAGGCAGTGTGCATTGTTCAGTAGATTAACAACAGAATTGGTATCTGGACCAAGGCGGGCCAGACCCCTCTTTCATGGAGTTGGAAGGGGAGTCAGACGCCAGGGTCATGGGTGACTATGGACAGAGATTCTCAAGAACAGATCCTCAAGTACTCGCCACCTTCTCGCTAATGCTGTTTCCTAACCTATGAACTAGAGAACATCAACCTGACTGTAACTAGAAGTGGCTTCATACTGGAGAACGGCTGTACAGATTCCTAGAACACAGGAAGCGCTCAAGAAATTTTGCAGTCCATTAGTTATCTCTCATTTTATCATTTTGTCAACAAAAACTTGTGTCAGATTTGTATGCAGCGGAAAGCAAAGAGTGATTGTTTCTTTAGAAAAGCTGCAGAGCAGGAAAAACCTGAAGTAAGTGGAGAAGCAAAGCCTCCTAAAATACAGGACTTTTTGAAAGAGAGCCTGAGCAACTAGAACGTTCTGCTAAAGTACATGGTAGATTTCCGAGTTCCCATCCCCAGCCCAGGGGCAAGGCTCTCAGAGCTACTCTGCCTCCTAGTGCGGGTCCTTGGCCAACGTGAGCCTTCTTGTGAAGACTCGTGACAGTGCATCCTTATGTTCCTAAATCAATCTCCTTCTGAAGTGTTCTCACTCCACCGTGCACCGCCATCTGTGCGTGCCCAGACTGAACACGTTTTAAGCACTCTCGAAAACAGGGCCGATCACGGAGCTGTCTGGATATTTCTGTCACAACCTAGTGCCCTGGGAATTTGCTGTTTGATAGCCAATTAATGGTTTTTAAAATAAACTGAAGGAGCTGGCCTCGTTTTGTGTCCTATTCCAGATGAAGTAGGAGGCCCTGGGGCCCGGGAGTCGGGGGGAGGGGGGGCAGAGGGCGGGAAGGACCGGGCTACAGTTGGTACGATTCACCAATGGGTCACTCTGTTTTGGCAAGAGTGGATGAGAATTATGCTTGGCTGAGAGGCTTCCAATGAGGGCTTGTGAGTATGGCTTATAGAGTTCTATCATGGTGTCTTACATTATATATTCAGTTGTGGTAGACACTGTTACTGATTTTTATTAATTAGGTATTTTATTCTCACATTCAAAATGATAATACTTTTTCTCATTTTTGAAACGCATAGCTTTATCATTTTGATTTCGATCACCTTTAAATCACACTGCCCCTCCCCCTTTAAACATGACCCTCCCATCCTAGCGTGGTTTAAATGATTTGTCTTCTATAGCATGGGGAGGTGATCAGGGACAATTTCACTTGCCGCTTAGCTCATCAGTTGCAGGCCAACGCCTTATTTGATCCCTTGGGAGAATAACTCAAGCCCTGTCTGTTTCAGGCAGGGGGCGTGGTACAGGCGTGGACACTGTTACACTAGATCACACTGCACACAGAACGTCCGTTATGAGGATACCTATGGGTTAAGGTGCATGACAGATCCTAACTCTCTTTCTGAGACAAAATAATCTAATGGAGGGCCAGGAAGGTGGCTCAGTGGTAGAGCACTTGCCTTGCATGCATGAGGCCCTGGGTTCGATTCCCCAGCACCACCTAAGCAGGAAAAAAAAAGCCGGATGTGGTGCTGTGGCTCAAGTGGTAGAGTGCTAGCCTTGAGCTGAAGAGCTGAGGGACAGCGCCCAGGCCCAGAGTTCAGGCTCCATGACCAGACCCCCCCAAAAAATAAAATAATAATCTAATAGATCCTGAAATCTCAATGAATCTGAGACAAACACTCTTCAAGGGAAGAGAAAAATTTGACAGCACTGGTGTTTGAACTCAGGACTTCATGCTTACTAGTCAGGCAAGCTACTACTTGAGCCATGCCTCCAGGCCTCTTAGCTCTGGTTGGTTTTTGAGAGAGAATCTTGCTTCTTGCCCAAACTGTCCTGGACACTGACCATTAGAGACCTGTTATCTAGCACACATGGCTTTGTTGTTGTTGAGAATGGAGGTGGGCTCGTGTGAATTTTTTTGCTAGAAATAGCCTCAAACTGTGATCCTCTTGATCTCAGCCTCCAAGCTGCTTGGATGGTAAGCATGAGTTACCACACCTGATGAGGAGCTAATGTTTTAATCACAGGTGGCTTCCTTCTTACAGTTTCCGAAAATATCGATTGCTCTGTTTTGTGAGGCACCATACCACATGCCAGAGAGTGAGGTCAAATTGTTAGAGAAAACATGATATTTGGATTTCCCAAGACCTTTATTCTATTCTTTCTCAAAAGGCTCAAAACTCAGAAATGAAGGTTTGATTTATTCAGGCCCTCAATAAGACGTCAGTGCTGCTGTTGTTGTTGTTGTTTTAACAATACAGGCTCCTACACTTGTCATCAAGCACGTAATTCAATATTCAACCTAAGCCAGAAGTGCACTAATACTATGAAATTTGTGAGATGACATTATTTTCAATTTTTTGGCCTTGATCTGAGATAAGAAAAATAATGATCAAATGCTACTGGGTATGTAGCCAAAAGCCTAAATGTATCTTATACAGTCCATTTTTTTTCTCTTTTTTTTGCATTCTTTTTTTTTAATTTAATTTTATTTGTGAACATACTGTACAGAGGGGTTACAATTACATGGGCGGGAGCCTAAATGTATCTTATGGTCAATAAATATGATTAGAAAGTAAAAGGCAATGTTAGTTTATTACTATAGTTATCAAAAAGTGTTTTTACGAGGCACTTGGGTTTCAATGTGGGCCTTTGTAAAACTAAAGGTTTTAGATGAATACAGAGAGGAAATTTCCATGAAGAAGATGGGGAATCAGAGACAACTGAGATAAAAGCAATAACAGCTCATTTTTATTGAAGACTATTGATAGAGTCTTGATTTACATATCTCATTTAAATTCCTAACAATCCTACTGGCACAGGCAACCATCATAATCATTTGAGAGAATGTTGGAAATGCAATGGATTTGACCAAGATCCCACAGCCTGTAATCCTGCAGCCTGTGTTGCTACCTTAGAGAAAGCAAGCAGTTCATATGGCAAACTAATGAGGGCCGCCGGGTGCAGGTGGCTCACACCTGTAATCCTGGCTACTCAGGAAGCTGAGATCTGAGGATCACGGTTCAAAGCCAACCCGGGCAGAAAAGTTCATGAGACTCTGATCTCCAATAAACCACTAGAAAATCAGAAGTGGCGCTGTGGCTCAAGCAGTACAGTGCTTGCCTTGAGCTGAAAGAGCTGAAGAAACAGCGCCCAGGCCCAGAGTTCAAAAACAACTAGCCTAGGGCCAATGGTGCATGGTTCTGAGCTCAATGGAAGCCAGACATGACAGTTTGACTTTGGCTTTTAGCCAGAATGATTCTGCAGCTTTTATTGTGAGTCACTCTGAACTACCTTCTAAGACTTTTTGACTAACTGCTAACATAAGAAAGAGCATTAAAAAAAAAAGTTCAATTGATGTAGCTGTGAAGTATTCATAGTGGAATGTCTTCATGGCTTCTTTATGACATTTCACTTATAGTCGTTTGACCATTACAAATTCAGAAACATAAAGTATCTGCAGAGTTCTACTGATTTATCAACTCCCATCTGGTAGACTGCAAATTCATGTTGACTTAGTTGCCTTAGGGGAAAAACATGAAATATATATGCAAATATATCAAATATGTCATATATATATAATTTTATTCCCACTTCTGGTCATAATTTGCTACACTTTTTGCAATGAAGCAGAACCTTTCCTACCCGAGGGTTTACCATACCTGTTTCTCTCATGCTGCTCAAGTGCTCCCTCAACTTCAATAGCCATTTCTCCTTTATGGCAAAAATAATCCTTCAGAGACCACAGAATTAGTGGCTGTCCTGTTCTCTGTCAACTTAACACTCTTGCATCAACTTAGCCTCCTAAGTCCTGGTGTAGGATGGAAACCAAGGCACGGTAGTCATGTAAAGGACAGAGAAGAAGGGTTGATTGATCTGGGAAGCAAATGGCATACACACACGCACACCCCACTCACAGATACATTCTACTCTAGAATAGATACTAGACATGCAGAAACAGGAGACACAACCAAGCCTTCACAGATTGCTCCGTACACAAACGATTCCATAAATATTCAGTCTATATTTTCCTCTCACCACTTCAATGTAAAAACAAACCCAAAAGAACTAAAGCGGCCATCACTTACCATATCATGGTCGGAAACAGGTCCAAAGCTGGTGACGAAAATGTCCGTCTTCACTTCGGTCACGCGCTCTGATGGAGCAGGAAATTGGGCCAGTGAGTTTTTCGCAAGTCCCTCATTAGATCTCACACCACACCCTCCCACCCGAATGGGAAATTCATTGGCTTTGATTAGCTACTAAAACTGGTCCACTGAATAGTCCTGATAATTTACTGCTTACATTGGAAATTTCACAGTTAATATTTTCAGTGGAGAACAGAGGCTGCACATGTACCGCCCTGGGTACATGAATGAATTCTTCAAGAAGGGACGGACACTCTTGCTTGAATGTTACCGAATCACTTTATGTAGTAATAAAAATATGTTAGCAGGGTAATACACTTTAAATATTTTTACACAGGTTCCTCAGGCACACATAGACTGCTCTTGGGAATTCTGTAGTCGACTTTTGCAAGCTTTATTAACTCTTGAAGACCTCAAAAGTATGTTTTAGAAATGACCGCTTTCTTGTAGTAAAGTTTAACTAAATTATCCAAATTCACCCCGGGGGAAATATTGGACAACAAAGGGAAGTGTTTTTAATTTTGAAGATAAGGCAGACCTATTGTGGCATAGATTCTGTTGCACGTTCCATGTGTTTTCATTATCGGCCTCTGATGGCATATATATAAAACCAATAAAACACTTCTACTGTAGTTCTGTGACAACTCAACAGGGACGCCTTCACAGAAATACAGTCCCTCATCAAGAAAGAGAAAAATGTTGATTGCATAAAAGGGAACAGTTGGTTGAAGGGTGGCAATGTCATTTTCACCTTAGCTCCGAGAACTAACAGTCCAGAAACTCCATACATTTGCTTCTCTGGCCTGGGGTAGGATATGATAAACACAGTTCTATCCACGAGCAATAAAATCCTTTGACGGCAGAGCTGTTAGCCATCCATCTCAACTTCTCTTCCATCTTCCGTGAGGGTTCCCGCTCTAGTCCCTTCTAGATTTCTCCAACATGTATCCCTCTGTGCTAGCTAGCCCCCTCTCTCTAGGCCCATGCATTCTTTTGTACTAGGCTGGCATTTAACTAGCATATCAGGACCACTTTTTAATTTTAAAACAATCGGGAAAAAATACAAGGCTATGTCACTTATTCACAAAAACTGCATATACAAGATAAAGTTGATTTTCTCCTTCTCTTTTGGCATTTCATTTCTATATGAAGCAATAAAGCCATCACTTGGATTTTCTTTGAGATAATAAGATATACACTTATCATCGTGAAAAGGACCAAAAACAAACAAAAAACACAACAGATATGAGAGCTATGGGCATATGTTGAATCTAAATTATTTCATACCAAATATCCCCCTTATTGGAATAAGTCTGCTGCTTCATATTTATACATAGTATACATAAATTCCCTGCAATTTAACTTCTGCTTTAACTATGGTCAGAAGAATTCATACCTAATTTAATTATATTCCAACATGTAAGTCTTGATCAAACCAAATGCTTCTTATTGTGCTTTTAACAGTATTCCTTCATTAACCTCATAGTGCAAGGCTCAGTTTGAGATCTCTATAATGTATCATCTATATCCTATAGATTATAGGAACTAAAATTATATTAGTCCCTAAGTCTCCCCAGACAGGGATTAGAGTCAAATATCACTGCACATGACTTTTTTTTTAATTTGGGGAATGATAATCCTGATCACACACAGGCCCACTTTTGGCAGCTTGAGTCTGCCCTCCTGGAGATTTCTCATCAATACCTGTCTCTTGAGTGTGGCAGAATATATGCTGCACATTCAGAGAAATCCTCCGGCCAGACAGCTTTCCAGAATGACTCACTCTGTGAGTTAGGAGCCACTAGTTTGTGTTATTTTGTACGATACAGCATCATGAAGAAGAGAGAGATCAACTCACTAAATAGCGGCATGATTTTCCACCCATTAAGTTGTAGATTGCTAATAGGGAACTACATAAGAATCAAATTTTAAATTACCTAAATGGCTTTTTCTGAAGATTTTACCACCAATCAAACAATGTAAAACAAAGTTACGTTTAGATACATTTATTTCTGTGCATAATTGCCTCTGTGCCACACAGAGATTAGACATAAATGGAAAGCAATTTACATAAATGACTGGGCCTACATTTTTCAAGTCTATTTTTTTCCTATTTTATCTATCTTTGGCTATAAACTTATTTACCATACAAGTTTACCATCTGCAGATACTTCATCTTACTTTATTCCCAGCCATACTCCCTTGAGATTCTCTGAAATTCGCCACTGCAAGATTCCAATGCAAATAACCTGAACTGGGAGGAGAGGGGTGAACATCATATCATGTGTCCCTAAATGACCTTAGAGCCACACATGCACATGCATATATCATTACAGCTTCTGACTATGCTCTACACACACACACACACACACACACACACACATATTTGCTTTCTATTCTAACAAAAGACTCCATATTACAAAACTGGAGGAGGCTGATAAAGACCAAAAAGACTAGTTAACCATGAAGTGTAAAGGGAAGGGGTGTAAGGAAATGGAAAGACTTGGGGAAAAAATCATATTAAACCAAGTAAGCCATACCCAAAGAGACATAGGTCGCATTGTCCTCTCATTCGTAATCAGAATATGCCTGTAAATCTACAAGAAAATCAATGGATGGTAAAAGACAAAAAAATTACACACAGACATGAACATGGTAAACAGGACTCTAAACATTCACACGGTGAGACCAAAGGAGGGCATTCTTAGGAGAGGATCACAAGGGCTCAATAGCTGTGTGCCTCTGACCATATGAAACTATAAAACGATGTTTATCACAATGAACTCCAAGCAAGGGAACAAGAGGTTTTTGTTATTTACTTTTTGTTTTGTTTTGTTTTTATTTTTCTTCTTTGTAGCTGTTTTTGATATCTGTACCATCTGTCTTGTATGTAAGTTTACCTGTTTGGGAAAGGATAAGGGGAAAAACAGAAATGGTAGGACAAATGCAGCAGTGATACACTCACTAGACACTTGGTTGAAAATGAACTCTACAACCTGTGGGGAAGGGGGGGAAGGGAGGGAAAAACAAGGAGAAAAAAAAGAGGTGACACTGTTCAAAAAGAAATGTACTCAATACCTGATTCACATCACTGTAACCCCTCTGCATATCACCTTTACAATAAAAACAACAAATTCGTAAATAAATGAATAAGGGGAGGGGTCAGAAGCAAGGAAAATTCCACATACCACCAGTTATTGACAGATGGCAACGTAAGAGGAGGAAGACCAAACTTTCCCTATTGTTTCCCTTCTAACCCATTTCTCTTGCCACATACTGAAATAACTAGCTTTGATTTATCATCAGCTGTTACAAGGAATGTCTGGTGAATGTTTCCCTAACCTGAAAACCCTGCTTGTTCCATATTTCTGGAAACATTTTATGTAAATGTAGTCAACCTTAGTTACCTGTGCATTTCCCAAAATTAATCAGGGATCTTACTCTAATAAAACATTTTAGGAAAAAAAACTGTAGAGTAAGCTTGAGGTCAATGTAATGCATTGTGTTGTTGTTATAAAAAGCATTTTTTCCAGCATAAATTTAGGAAATCAAGTAATAGAGTTTGCACTCCAGTGTGTGCACCTGACTATGTCACCCATACTTGCAGCCTTTACAAAAGTTTATCTATAAGGCTGGGAAGGTGGCTCAGTGGTAGAGTGCTTGCCTTGCAGGCATGAGGCCCTGGGTTCGATTCCTGAGTACCACATAAGCAGAAAAAGCTGGAAGTGGTGCTGTGGCTCAAGTGGTAGAGCACTCGCCTTGAGCTGAAGAGCTGAGGGACAGCGCCCAGGCCCAGAGTTCAGGCCCTATGACTGAAAATCAATTTTTTAAGTTTATCTATAAACAATATAGTACAAATATTGTATTATATATTCTGACTCCCAATTGATATGTTTTCCCTTTATAAAGCTACAGTGCTAATATCCTGCTAATAAGTATTGAAATAATAGATGTTTTGAAGTGATCATTCAAGAAGATGATTAGTATAGGAAATACAAACAAGAGTTGCAGTGTAATAAAGTCAGAAGTGAGCACGTTGGCTTAGAAGATGCAGTGTTCCAGTTTTGACTCAGATTGTCCTTGAGTATAAGATGTATTATTTTAGGTACAATCATATAATCTTTGTGACGCCAGTTGCTCACGGTTTGAATGAAGAAATAATGCCTACAAAATGGAATGCAGATTACAGTGTGAAGGTACTTCCAGAAGTATTTTGGGGGGTTGTTAATTTAGCCTCTAAATGTTCACTTGGTATTTTCTATATGCCAGCTAGGCTCAGCTCCAGAGAAGAATAGAAAGGACGGGCATTGACCACAATGCAGAAATTCCGTTCCTTTGTATTGCTCACAGCTGTTTATAGGGAAAACATTTTAGATTGATTAGGAAGGTAGATAAGTACGTAGGTAGGTAGGTAGGTAGGTAGGTAGGAAGATACATACATACATACATACATACATACATAAATACATACATACATACATACATACATAGTAGATACATAGAGACATAGATAGATAGATAAACAGACATACAAGTAGATAGATGATAGATGTAAGTATGTATCTAGCTATGTACACAAATTTTCCTAGTGAAATTCAGCTTTCTACATGCTCTGAAAGAATGTCTTTTGAATGCTGACATTTGAGTTGAACAACAACAAAATTTCATTGATGGCTAGGTCTAAGAAAAGACCAGAAACAAACAAGACAAAGGACCTGAGGTGAGAATAAACTTGGGTTTTAAGAAAGAGCCCAGCCTATCCAGAGCTGGAGCTTCTAGCGATCACTGTCTAGAGGCAGTCTTGGCTGAAGAGGCGTTTATTTGGAAAGCAGCTGACCTTCCTAATGCCAGAGGAAGCCTTTGGGTACAGAAGTGACAGGATGCGCCCTGCGGCTTAGGAAGGTACCTGATGCTGCTGTGCATAGTGAGTGGTAAACATGGCCGTCCTAAAAGAGACCGAGAGGGAGTGACTGGAGACGGCTTGCTAGACGTTGGTTTGTCTGTCCACACAGAGGTTCGTGGGGCATGGAGGCTGCATGGACGTGTCTTAGTCACCCCTCGCAGCCACATGCATTTCAAGATGCTGCTTTCAACTAGTGCTGTTTGGGACTGGAGAACCCCCTGGCTCCCTCCCAACTCCAGCTCAGTGGCACCTCCCTGCAGCCATGTTCCCGCTGTGCCCACCGCCAAAGCAACATCTCTGCTCCTTGTCTGTCACTCATTTCTGTTCTTTCCCCTCTGGTTTTTATGTGGAGCTATTTAATTTTGCCTATAGTTAGCTAATGAGTCTAGATCAAGAGTAGACAGCCAAGTTTCAGGACATCAAATCAATCTGCAACGCTTCTGTATTTGGGGATTCCAACAAGTTAGCTCTGAGTAGGAAAGGTCAGTTTTGTTGGAGTAGGCATTTATCCCATTTTCCTGGAGAAATCACCCTTTTCTTCTCTCCTTGTAAAGGAGTGTTTTCTACCAGCAGAGGAGCCTTGGAGGAAGGGGTTTGGTTTGGGCTCTAAAAATAGGAGATGTTGTATTTCCTGGTGCAGCATTTTAGTTACGTGACAATTACATATAGCAATCTTATATATTCTCTCCCCAGGACCTCTTTTCTTTCTATTAAGTTTCTCAAAAACAAAAAACAAAAAAAAAAACCACCCATCTGTGATGATCTCATCAAGATTTACATCTCAGACCCATGACATTTTTCAAATATTACAATTCACCTTCTGCCATAAATAAGCAATTTTCAACAGAAAACATTTTCTAAAGGTCCTATACTGGTAAACCCTATTAAACAAAAAAAGATCAAGTAGTAACAGAAATCAAATGCAACTTGTTTTTTATAACACTGGCCTCTGTGAGTTGAGTATGGTCTCAGCAGCTTTCTAATATTTCAAGAAGTGCTTGGCGCTGATCAGATAGAGATGGTTATTCACAAGAGGCAAGGTGAGAGTACAGTTTTATAAACAAGCTAGAACATTCCTTTGGCTACGTCAGTGAATCTTTTAGACAAGCTGGACTCATGAGCTGACTGCGGGAATTGCTGAGTGGCTCTCCCGCTCATTTAGCAGTTCCCTTTGGTAACTTTTTCCTCTGAAACTCAGCTGAGTTACAGATTACTTAAGCACAGTATTTCTGTGTTTAAAGAAGTAGGTTGAATTAGCCAAATCTGAGCATCTCTACACCTTGCATTAAAACACAGCAAAACAATATGTTCAAAAGGAAAGATTCCAAGATTTTAACTAAAGATTTCATAACAAAGACCATTTTCTGGTGAAGGTAACAGCAAGAAGAGATTTGCATAAGCTGAACCTTTTTGACTTTCAGATACGTTGTCAGCAGAGTCTTTTTATTTTATTTAACAGTGCCATATTATGACACATCTTGTGTCTATTTTTGAAATCCTGTTTGTAATATAAATATAAAATATGTGTTGTAACACTAGTTAAATATGAATACAGTTTTTGTTTCAGATCTCAGTATCACATGAGATGCAAACTAATAATAAAAGTTTTAAGAGTATCAATCATCTTGTAAACTCCAGCTAGATCAAATTTGAATTTTAAAACGAGCATTTTACGCTTGCACGGAAATGCTATAATAAACTTTGTACAATTAAAATGTGCCAATAAAATGTACGTATCCTCCAGTAAAGTTTTACAAACTCACACAAAATATCACACAAATTATTGTTTTTGTGGCACGCTCTCAGTTTTCTAGTTTTTTTTTAATGTTTTTAGTAAACAACCTAACACGTAAGCTATCAGGAATATAGCAGAGATCAAGTCCACTCTCCGTCTGAATTTCTATTCTCTCTACCCATCAGACTGCAATGGTCACATCGTGTGGCCAGAAGAAGGATGTTGCTTATTTTTGAAGGCTTGATGCCTTCCTTGGGAACTCAGCTTTGCATCTCTGCCCATGGAGTATTTATTCCATCCCCAGAGTGCAAACAGAGCCAGTATGAACACACGTCACATTTGCCCCACATCTGTGAAGCTTAACATTATTTGATTTTTTTTTCTTTGAGACACCACTGATAGAATCACAAGCACTGAGGAGAAAACTTGGAAAAAATTAACTCAATCTTGTCTGCACAAGCGAGCCTGGAGGTCCACCCAGCAGCTCAGCCTTGGCCTCTGCCCTTCTGCTTTTCCACCCTTCCTCCCTGTCCTCTGCCTCTCCTCTGCCCTGCTCAGCTCTTCATCTTCTGTCTTTTCTGTCCTGTTCTTCTGCTCACTTTTTCTTTAACTTTCTTCTGACTTTTATCTTTCTCCTATCAAGTCTGTTATTCTTGTACATTGACCGGGCCTCAGATGAAAGCTTCTCAAAAACACGTTCAGCTCCCTACTTCTCTCCTTCGCCACGAAAACGTTTACAAGTGAGACTCCATTCAATAGTTATTGACTATTTAATTTGTATTTTCTAGCTATTGATCCTTCCAATCCATGTTTGTTTAGAGTTTTCCTTTACTTCATATTTGAAATATGAACCTGGTTAGCTTGTTTTTCTCTTTTAGCTCCTGAGGAGAATATATTAGACTCTTAGATCTCTACATACTCTACTCTATTTTACCACTCTGATCTTGAAAAAAAGAATTCTTCCTGAGTATTGTATTTTTATGTCCTACAACAAAAGTAAACTTTTCAAATAGTGTTACACTATCTCCCAATATCTTCTATCATTCTAGCTACTGGATCCAAGCTTCTCCAAAGAGAAATTTTATACCTTCTGATGCATTATGTGTTTCTGCACAAATAAGTCATGATGAATTTGCACATGGAAACATTTCTTACATTAGTCTCAAATTTCAGCTTATCACAGTTTTCTATTTTCTGAGGATATTCAGAATAAAATATCCTTGTCTGTTGCATGGTTGTTACCTTTTATGAAATCAGACTTTTCTCATAACAAAGAATATAGCAGATGTCTTTTTCTTTTAAAAGAAAGTAACCTAGCTTAGATCACAGATTTACTAAGAGGAGACTTTTACCTTGCTTAGACTCTAGATAGAATCTTTCAGGTACTTTCATCTACATAATCTTTTCATCTGAAAACAAATCATTCATGTCAAAAAATAAAAGGTCTGTTTTTCAATAGAAAGTTACTGTAATCCATGTCATCCTTAAAATACCAGAAATGTATAGGAAAAGTGAAATTAAATAATGTATTCATGAAGGAAAAAATTATTGTAATTTTAAATTATACTAGCCAGAAATTGTACTACCATGATTTTCTAATTTGATAGCTGATTCTATTTTTTTATCAATGTCTTAAAAATACATCTCATATTAAAATTAGTTTTCTAGTGATCGATAATATTAAAATACATGCAAAATATTGATGACCCCTTAATAAACACTTCTCACTTATCCTTTAAGGATTAAAGATACATTTTTGAAGCCTCTGAGACACTAATGAAATTTTACAGCTTCATGCCTACCATTAAAGATGCAACACTTTTTTTTTTAATCACTGTAGAGCTGAGGATGTAGCTCAGTCGCAGAGTTTCCTGAGCTTCACAGGGTCCCTGGTCCAGTCCCTAGCTCTGCAAATAACGAATCTGAAATCCTTGCTACCTTTTGGTTTTAAAACCAGTGTTTGCATTCTTAAGCTTCTGTGCTATCAAAATGCTCTCTTACTATTGACATTAAATAGTTTCAACAAGTAATTTGGAGACGATGTCACATCCGTGCTATTTCGGAAGCGTCCTATGCAGGACTGTGAATGCTGACTTCCTTCCTCACTGTACTGGTTTTTCCTCTAAGATCAATATTTTGATTTGGCTTCTTTATCTTTAAGTAAATAAGATTGTTTGGTTATTTTACCCACGGATAATTCAAATTAGCTTGTAATTTCTGGAAATATTTAATACTGTGGTTATATGTCTACACATTAAGCTCTAGTTTCTTCTCAAACAGAAGCTTATCAATATAACCAGTTAAGCGGTATGCCAAGAAAAAAAATCTTAGTACAGAAAACTGAAATGTGAGTTCAAATGCTTTAAAACACACGCACGCACACACACACACACACACACAAATGCCATCTCTCTCATTCACCTTTGATCCTAAAGGTAATGGATAACTTAACAGGAAATAGTAGATCGATACGTAATCTACTAAAATAAACGTTTGAAGCCATAGAATCAGAAATGTCCTGTTGGAATTCAGTGCAAACAGTAGTTCCCTAGGACGATGGCAGAGTTGATAGTCTGGAAACCAGAATGGCGTCTCCTTCCCATCCGCACAATCATAATTATTAGAGAGAAAGCGAGTAAATGTAGCCTCTTCGAGCATCAGGGTGAAAATTGTGTATCTGTCTTTCAATGCGTTTCACTAGGTGCACAACATATCAGCACATTGAATGCATATTAAACTATTAACAGTAGGAGTAATTACTAACCTACATGCTACTCTGGTACTCTTCTCATTGCCATTTAAAGGAAAGCAAGGCTGTAATTGTAATGCCTTCGTATTCTTCTCTAAAACAAAAATAGGACTTACCCCCCAATCCTGGTCTCAGGCGATTATCATAACCATCTAAGAGTCGGTCCAAAATCCTAGTGAAGACAGTGGTGTTGTCTTTAAGTTCATCTTGTAACGAGGGCTGTTCATGGCTGAGAAAAGCATAAAGAGAAGCTAGGACTCAATTATACATTTCAACCAAAACCTCTGTTCAGTTAAAACTTTTTTGAGATTTTCCCTGCTTTCTTTTCTATTGAGCCTTTGAAAATTCCTTCTGGAGAGTTAAAAGAATATCCATACTATAACCATTAGCATACCCTCTTTATTCATGATAAGCTCTTTTTTTCTATTCCTTCTAAATATGGGAGGAAAGTTCTAGGAAATGAGTTCTACTCAGACTGAGATCTAATTTCTCAGTTCTCAACGCGTTCGTTATGTTGCAATGTATGTCTTCTCTGTATCAACAAGAATGTCAACGCTGTGCAAGCAGAGACCAAAGTTTTAAAAATACCTATGTAGAAGGTAGAAGGGAGTTTTGAAAATAGTTGAGTTTGCTTTTTAATTTCAGAGGTAGCAGAACCTCAACTTTTCCCTATTAACAACCTTTTATCCATTTTCTGTGGCCTTGGGCTTTGGTTGTTGTTTTGACATGATATTTAAGAAAGAAACATTCAAAACGTATTTCTTAGGTTCATTATATTTTAATCAAGGTGAAAAGTCCCCCTTCCCCTTCAGAGTTATGATGCCATTTTAAAAAGTTGTTCAACTCTCCAGTTAATGTGCATCCTCTCTGGATGTAGGCATAGTCGTCTTTTAAAAAGACGAAGTTAATGCTCCACTGAACTGTAGCACAGTTTGTCGTAAGACAACATTCATGGGCAAAGCATGACGTAGAACTCAAGTTTGTTCAACCTGTGCATGAGACTTCATTACCATCCTTCTATAGACAAAGAAATGATGAAATGACTCATATCTAAATATTTCTGTTTGAGGTTGTCGCATATATCTCTTACCATTATTAGTCTTTCATTTACAAACTTCAGAGTGACTATAATTCAAATATGGTGTGTTTCTTGTATCAACTTTAATACATCTTTGCTCATGGAATGGTATTTTATGTAATGATTAGCGTGACACTTCCAAAATCCTTTGAGAGGAGCGTTTTCTATCTTAGGATGGATCACTCTTGGTGACAGATTTCAATGACAGCTCTGACCTTGAATTTAAAGTATGCAGGGTGTAAACTAAGAAAGGGCCACGTTATCTGTAACTTTCCATTTTCTATTCACACTTTCTTCCTTCCCTCTTGTGTGCTTCTATGGTTGATAAGTACAGGAGAAAATGTATCATTTTCAACAGAATTCACTTATTTGGTGGGAGCAAGAAATACAATCAATTATCATTTCAGAATTACTGTTGTGCAAGTAACTAATTTTGTATGGGCAAGATGCAGTAATCATTTTTCAGATGAAGTTTTCATTGAATAAGTTTTGAATGACTATGTGGACTGTATGTCTATGAAGCAGTTTTCATTCTCCTAAACAACATTAATGCCACACATTTTGTTAAAATTGAACATCTTGCTATTTTTCAAAAACTCAGATTTTCAGTTAGTTCTGTGACTTCCAGTACATCTCCCTGGCAGATGACAGCAGTAAAGCAATAGATAGTTTTCTGAATGTGATTATTTCTACAAACTCATTGTCACAAACCTAGCTGCCATGCAGGCACTTTTGAAGGATATTGGAAGGTCATCTTGATAAAGGTGGAAGAGGAATGCTAGAACACCTTAAGCCATAGAGAACTTCTAAAAGAGAACCCAAAGGCAGAAAGCAATGTGAAAGGGAAGGGGAGAAAAGGTGAAACGGGGTGACACGCAAAGTTGCTAAATTATTCATACAATCCTTGGAGCCCAGGGTCCCTATTCACCTGCGTCTCCTTTATTTTCCACAACTTATGTAAAATCCAAGTCATGTGTCTCTCTCTGTATTTTGTTGTTTCGATGTTGCGTTTGCCAATTGGCATTCTGACACCAATGCTCCAAATTAGCCCCGTCTGCCCCCCAAAAATACCAGCTCTTCCATCATATGTGGGAAGAAACCTTTCTTTTATATGATTTCCGAATCAGATTCTTCCTCGTTTGGATTTTTAATATACTATGTCACATTGTAATTGCCACTGAACCTTCGGGAAAAAAAGCTCAAGATGACTTATTTGGGAATCAACAGTCGTGCTAGTGTAGAGTGTTCCAAAATGAATATAAAATTTTGAAGCGAAATGTCAGTTGCAATACCTGATTTTGATTCCACACGAAGCATGGTATAATAAAACGCTGATCACTACCTCCACCTACAGGTCGGTACATTCGTAACACTTCATACAGTCAGAAGCACTGAAGACCACTTAACGCCTCGAATTAGGAGTACCTGACACTAATGTATGACCCGCTCCTTACAGATTTACCATGCATGATATTAAAAATAACAACAGACAACTTCTCAATTTAAAAAAAACCTCTTAAGCCCACATCTTTCCGGGTTATTCCATCTCTCTACCTTTTGTTGAAGAGTTTACTTTCCTTTTCTGGGGAAGGATGTGAGGGATTTGCCATCTGTGCAATCGACAGATTGAATTTAAGGACTGTCGAAATAGGCCACACAGTAAATATTGAATAGAAGAAGAAGAGTCTTTCACCTTTTGGACCATATTCCAGCACTTTTATCTTCTATTCTTGATTAGATCATTAGGAACTATTTCAAATGCGGTTAAACTTACACATTGTTTTTTCTCATTCACTTTTCTGGGTAGCTTAACTAGAGCTGTTTTCTAAATCCATGGTTCATATACCCCACACGTATGGCTTCTGTCATTGATGGTTTGCAGGCGTGACATACACATGCACTTATGCAGGTGTTGGCTTAAACTTTCCGCCTGCGGCTCGGTGCTCTCCACGACTGCCACGCGATTCCAGCACGCGAGGCGTGCGGACGCTCCCCCAAGTTCACTCTGCCCCAGAAACCAGCGGTGACAGTGGCACACCAGCACCGACCCGAGGGGCAGCCCGGGCTGCTTCCAGTGCCTTCTAGGGTGGAGAGGAGGTGACCTAAACTAGAGTTGGTTGAATTCCCCTTAGTCACGGATTCACCCACGGCTCATTCCTTCCCGGTGGTGGCGTGCGGGGCCAGGGCCCGGCCGCCGCGCCCCGACAATGTAAAGTAAGGTAAAGAGTCCCACCTTCTTCCCGTGAGCGCGCTGAGAAGCAGGGTCCAGGCCCAGAGCAGGTCGGAGAGGCCCGGGCAGCTCTTCATCCCCGGCTTCGGCGGCTGGAAAGTGGAGGGAGGCGCGTCAGGCCCGGGGCACTGGCGGCCGAGGCCGCGCGTGCTCGGCGTGGGGAGGCGGCCGCGCGGGC
>NW_012267328.1:5368039-5368299 GCF_000151885.1 Dipodomys ordii
GCCGCGTCCCAACTTCGGGCGATGCCCCCCCACCCCGACCCACGCCCCTCCCCAGCTCACCCCGGGCCAGGGGGGGGGT
This sequence comes from Dipodomys ordii, assembly GCF_000151885.1. Taxonomy (NCBI): domain Eukaryota; kingdom Metazoa; phylum Chordata; class Mammalia; order Rodentia; family Heteromyidae; genus Dipodomys; species Dipodomys ordii. The sequence continues at coordinate 5,368,119 of NW_012267328.1, forward strand.
ACAGACAGACAGACAGAGACAGGCAGACAGACAGACAGACACAGAGAGACCAAAACAACATGTCACCGCCCACCCCGTGGGAAGAATTCAAATGTGCCTAAGAAAGGAGGAGGGAAGAGAGAGAGAGAGAGGGATCCGAGCTCCCCGCGGCTGCAGTGTGGAGCCCGGAGAGCCGCCCGCC